>NC_064861.1:89069309-89241809 GCF_024139225.1 Suncus etruscus
GCCAGGGACAGATGGAGGTGCCCGGTCTCCTGTTTAAAACGGGGGTGGCAAGCTGGACTGGATGTGGGGGTGTGTGAAAACTCCCAGACATTTGTTTTAAGGGCCGGAGAGATGGAGCAACGGTCTTTGTTTGTGTTCCCACTGTCAGCTGGGCCCCAGAATCATGTTTTTGTTTAAGATTTTTGGTGCTCAAGGCTGATGCTTGGCTCAGTGCTCAGGGATCACTCCTGGCAGTGCCTAGGGAAGCCCTATGAGGTGTCTGGGGCGTGAACCAGGCTTGGCCATGTGCAGGGCAAGTGACTTCCCCTCTGGTCCCTATTTTGTTTTGTGCCACACCTGGAGCTGCTCAGGGCTTACTCCTAGCTCTGCACTCAGGAATCACTCTTGACGGTACTCTGGGGGGACCGTATGGGATGCAGAGGATATTACCCAGGTCCACTGTGTGCAAGGCGAATGCCCTACCTGCTGTGCTATTGCTCCAGTCCCTCTGCTCCCTGTTTTAAAGTTCCCTTATGCTGGCTCATGAAAAAGGCCTCCCTGGTAGGTATTTTATACAGTTCTCTGCTCAGGGCCAGGTCAAAATTTCTTATGTAAAAGGGGCCACAGGTGGAAAGAATTTCAGAAGCCTTACTTGCAAGTGGGGTTTCTCTGTCAAAAGTAGATTTAGGAGTTAATGGGCCATGCTCAGGGCCTAGAAGAAGGCCGGGACAGGACCCAGGAGTCAGAGTTGGGGCCCGAATTAGCTGGTTGTTGTTGCTCCACAAGTACATCTATCTACTTATTCCTCCTGTCACTGCTTACAGGTGTGTCCTGTGTACAGGTCGTGCTGGGGCTATGCCCAAGGAACGGACTTGTCCCCAGAATGTCCAAAGTAGGGGCACACCAGAGGCTTATGCGAGCTCCCCTGTGTGGTTGCAGACTTCCTGAAGGAGGGGGCCTCCATCTGAGGCACTCTGTTCCCAGCCACACAGGGGTCCATCCCCTGACCTCTGACCTTGCCCTTTGCTCCCCCCTAGGCATTCCCTGTGCTGGTAGGGGATATGGACAACAGCGGCAGCCTCAATGCTCAAGTCATTCACCAGCTGGGCCCCGGCCTCCGGTCCAAGATGGCCATCCAGGTGAGTGGGATTGCCCTGGGGGGCTCTGGGTGCTCCTTGCCAGACTGGGCCCCCCATTCCCATGCATGCCTTCTCCCCACAGACCCAGCAGTCCAAGTTCGTCAACTGGCAGGTGGATGGGGAGTACCGTGGTTCCGACTTCACCGCAGCTGTGACCCTAGGCAACCCAGACGTGCTGGTGGGTTCAGGTAAGATGGGGCAGGGAGGCAGGCACCCCCAGTGTGCCAGGGACTGGGGGTGGGGGTCCTAAAGTTACTGGGGAGTCGTGGGGAGCACACACCCAGCAGTGCTGGGGGACCACCTATCATGGATGGAAAGCACAACCCAGACGACCTGCAGAACCTGCATCCTGGCTGCAGACCACCCAAACCCCCACTGGCCTCTCACTGGGGCCCTCAAACTGCCCTGTTGTGTCCCTAGTGTCATTGGAAGCCCCAGGACCTTTTTACGAGCTGCCCGTGTTAAGCCACTTCCTGTTCGCCCAGAAGTGAGGGGTGCAGACACCAGGGGCCTTTCTTGTTGGTGCCATGGTGCCAGGACAAGGATCCTGCCCCCCCCTCCCAACTCAACCACGTCCCCTTTCCCCTGCAGCCTGTCTCCTCTCCACCATATTTTCACCTCCAGGGCCTCCCTCTCCCTCAGGTGACAAGCATCACTGGCAGGGTCATCTTAACCTGTCCTGTGCCCCACACCTACCCTAGGGTGTCCTCTCCCACTTGTTTTATTGGTGGGGGGACTAAGCTACCCCCAGCAGTGCTCAGGGAGACAACACACTGGATAGGGTGGAGTACAGTGTTCAGGGTGGGCCTCCGTCCCGTCAGTGTTGGGGTCAGCAGGGTTCTGTTTGAGACCCCCCATGTCCCCCCCAGTAACTGGACTGGGTTCTTTTCTGTGGCACTGAGACTCCAGTCTGGCCCCCAGCCACTATTTTCCCAGGAGCTTGATCCCTGATCCCTTTGGGCCTGCCCAGTACCATTAAGAGGTGCATGCCTGTGTCTGCTGGCAGCTCCCCCCAGCCATCCAGGGGGGATATGAGGAGGGGTCTCAGGCAGTTCCAGCATAGCTGGGTGGCGACCCTCAGTGGTGAGATTTGAGGGCGTAGGGCACTGACTGTCTTTAAATGGCTTCTAGCTGGTCTTCCTGGGTATCCCAGGACAGCCCTTTTAGGTGTCCCCATCTGAGTCCCCAGCTACCATCTCCGCACCCCAGACCTATGGCTCCTTTCCCATCTGGGAATTCTGGGGTATAGAGAGTCAGGTGGAGCGTCCTGGGGAACAGAGATGGGGGTGTCTCCTGGAAGATTTCATGTCTGGAAGTTGCCTACACCCGACTGTTGGATTCCCGGTGGGTGCTGTGTCCCACAGTGAGGGACCATGGGTGGCTGTGTGGGAGCTGGGGCCAGGCCTGTGGGACCCCGAAAGGCAAACTGGACATCCCTTGGCTCCAGGCAGCTGGCGCAGGTTCTGAGCCTAATCTCTGAGGTTGGGCCCAGAAAGGGAGTGTCAGCTGCAGGTAAGCCCCCTTCAGCCCAGAGGAGCTGACACTTGGGGGCCATATACCCCCACCTGAGTGGTCAGTGAAGGAGGAACTGTGGAGGCCCTCTGCCCCATCCATAGCCAGCACCCCAGTGTGTTTGCCCACACAAATTCCCTGTGACTCCAGAAAGGGCCCACGCTGCAGGAGGTCATAGGGGAGCACTAGGGGCTCAGCATGGTCAGCCTGTGAGGGTGCCCACACCAACCTTCAGTGCTCCTCTTTCTTCTGTAGCTGCTGTTAGGGTGGCACCAGTTGGAGGCATCCCCTGTAGGTGGGAGCCCCATGTCCGGCTGACATGGTCAGTGGGGGGCCAGCCCGAGGGTCACAGGCGTCCAGACTGCAGGTGCCCCCGTGTCTTCCACAGGCATCCTAGTGGCCCATTACCTACAGAGCATCACGCCGAGCCTGGCCCTGGGCGGAGAGCTGGTTTACCACCGGCGGCCGGGCGAGGAGGGCACCGTCATGTCGCTGGCTGGGAAGTACACGAGTGAGTGGGGAATGGGCACTGCCTCCCAGGGCTGCGGGCGAGCCAGGCTCTCAGTCTCGGCCTCAGGGTCTCAGGCCCCCCCGCACTCTGCTCCCGTCCTCACAGTGAACAACTGGTTGGCGACAGTCACCCTGGGCCAGGCAGGCATGCACGCGACGTACTATCACAAAGCCAGCGACCAGGTGGGCAGGACACAGAGTCGCCGCGGAATGACCCCCACAAGTGATGGGGGCTGCTGAACCATGGGTGGCCGGGACTGAGTGCTGACCTCTGCCGTGGGTGGTCCACATTTGGGGTACTGACCCCCCCATGTGTCCGTTCTCCCCTCCCCAGCTGCAGGTAGGCGTGGAGTTTGAGGCCAGCACGAGGATGCAGGACACAAGTGTCTCCTTTGGGTACCAGCTGGACCTGCCTAAGGCCAACCTCCTCTTCAAAGGTGGGTGCAAGGGCAGAGGGTTGAGGGGTGGCAGGCTAGTTAGCAGTCTTGGACTAGCTCCCCGTTGTCCCCACTCTCTAGCTTTATCCTGGACTTTCCAAAGTAGATCTATTTGGTTTTTTGGGGCCAAACCCAGCAGTGCTCGGGTTACTCCCGGCTTTGCACTCAGAAATTGCTCCTGGCTTGGGGGACCATACGGGGTGCTGGGGATCAAACCCGTGTTCGTCCTGGGTCAGCCGCATGCAAGGCAAGCAAGCGCCTTACCGCTATGCTACCACTCCGGCCCTTGGTTTCCTTTTACACCTGAGCTTCCAGGGTGAAGCATAGCAGGGAGGGCACTGGTTTGAAACACAAAAGCAGCCGACCCAGGTTCCATCCCTTGAGCTTTGCCAAGAGCACCACTAGTTGTGACCCAAATATCAAAACTAAAATAAAATAAAAGCTAGGGGCCAGAGCAGTGGCGCAAGCAGTAAGGCATCTGTGTGACTCCCACCCCCAAGAAAAACCTACCCAAAATAGACCTTGGCTTCGAGATGCGGGAAACCCTCGAACGTGGTTTCATTTGGCCTGGGCAGGGCTTCCCTTGGATGGAGGGGGTCTCTGGTGACCATACCTGAGACTGCAGGGGTCTTTTGCCAACTCCGGTGCTATGGGACCTGCATGTGGGGCCAGGAATAGAACCTGGGGCCTCGGAAGGCTGCAGCCCTATCCCCGGGTTTGCTGGCCTCCCCTCCCGCCTCCACCCCTGGCTCTGTCCCCTCTAGGTTTGGGGTTCAGGCTCAGATCTGACCCCCTCATGCATGTACTCAGGTGCATGTGCACCTTGGGGTGCAAGGCAGTGGGCCCTGGGTGCTTGGGGAGGTGTCGCAGCTGTCTGAGCTTGCCCTCTGCCCCAGGCTCTGTGGACAGTAACTGGATCGTGGGTGCCACACTGGAGAAGAAGTTGCCACCGCTGCCCCTGACACTGGCCCTGGGCGCCTTCCTCAACCACCGCAAGAACAAGTTCCAGTGTGGCTTCGGCCTTACCATCGGCTGAACGACCGCCGCCTGCCCATCCTCCTGCACAGCCTGCCCAGCCCCTCTCCCCTCTTGCCCTCCCTCCTCGGGGGCCGGGGGGCCACGGAGCAGAGGGGACCCCTCATCCCGGCAGTGGAGGGTCCCCCGTGCGCTGCTCTGGGACTCGGAGTACCAGGAACTGCACGGTTCGCCCAGGAGTGGGCCTGGGGGGCCCCCCCAGAAGGCGTTGGGGCATCGAGGGGCGCTGCAGGGAGCACCAAGGGCGGAGGTGGCCCAGACAACCTCAGGGAGGCTTTGGGGGTGTCCCTGTGTGTCCCACCCCCACCTATGGCCCTGGGGGTGGGGGGCAGCGAGCAGAGCAGTGGCCCCGGCCCCAGTCCACCCGCCTTCCCGCCCACCCACCACCTCGGTATAAATCATGTTTATAAGTTATGGAAGAACCGGGACATTTTACAGAAAAACAAAAAACAACAAAAAATATATGTGGGAGAAAAACCAACCCCCAAAAAAACACCAAAAAACACCCCAGGTCTGGTTTCCTGCATAGGCTTGTTCCTGCCGCTGCTGGCAGGGGGCGCCGTGGGTCCAGCGCTGCCACCTGCGGGATGGGGAGGGCCCAGGGTCACTGGCTGGTGATTATACCCTGCCTGGACATCACAGGCCCTTCTGGGGGGGGGGGGGGCGAGGGACAGCTTCGTGCTAGTCCAGGCTTGACCTGGCCACGCTGGACTTTGACCACCCAACCACTTATTCAATCTTAGGACATCTGGGCCTCAAGTCCCCAGAGATGGGGTGCAGAAACTACTCAAACCCCCGAAGGCCAGCAGTAGTGCAGTTCAAAGGCTTTGAGCTATGCACGCAGCTAACTTGAGTTCATTCCCCCCTTCCCCGACTGGCCCGAAGTGATTCCTGGAATAGCCTGGAGTCAACTGCTGGGCGTGTCCCCCAAAACAAAGTCCCCCACATTTCCCCCCCAAAAAAATGCCGCCTAGTTACGCATGATGGGAAGGCTGGGCCCAGTGGAGAACAAACCGGACTTAAGAGACCTTCCAGCCTCCACCCCACATCTCAGGGGAGGGGACCCTTCTCTCCCACAGCACCCCCTTACTGAGTGCCTTCCAGGCCAAAGCAAACAGGCTGGGCCTGGCCGGCTTCCTGGACTCCCTTTTCAGTGCCCATTCATCTCCGGCCCTGCAAACCCCACGTCAAGACCTTTCCCCCACCCCGTTTCGCCTTGACTGGTGGCTCAAGCAGTGGCCCCGAGATGGGACTGCTCTAGAAAAGGGCCCACGCAGGGTGCACTGGGGAGCTGGGCGCCTCATGACCCTTTGCAGCAGTTGGCAGCCAGCGGCCCGGGGCGTGCCAGGGACTCTTCTGGGTAGTCCCAGGCCGTGCGCGGTTGCACCACCGGCTGTGGGTGAGCGCGGGGAACTGCTGAGGGCCCAGAGAGGCTGGGTCACCGAGCCAAGGTCACACAGCTGGCAACAGCGGCCCAGCGGGGCTGTTTGGTTCCAGAGTCCACAGCTCGATCATGGAGCTGGGATGAACATTCTCAGCCCTTCAACAGGGGAGAAGAATTACGAGGGTCCCTGCTTGGACTAGGGTGCTGGCTTCTCGCCTCACAAATGAGGGGCTCCTGTGTCTTCAAGCTCTGGGGCCAAAAGTCAAGCTCAGGCCGGAGGGAGTATTGCAGGAAAGTTTCCCTTGCACTCAGCTGACCCGAGTTCAATCCCGGGCATCCCATATGGTCCCCCCAAACCAACCGGGAGTGATTCCTGAGCACAGACCCAGGAGGAACCCCTGAGCACTGCAGAATGTACCTCCAAAACCGGCCATCGGTTTCACCACCACCACCAAAATCAGGGCGCACCTGCCCTTACCACCCTTTGCCTAGGGCATCTTCCACCTGGTGCCCAGCGCCCTGCTTTTCGGAAACCAATAGGAACCCCACTTAAAGAGGGATTTGCCGGCTCTGGTGGGGACCTGCGGGGCAGGGAAAGGGTCACCGGATCGTCCGCCCCTCCCTGCTGCCAGTGCTTGGAGGGGGCGTGAGGGAGCAGCCCACCTCGTGACTTGGGGGCCGGCCCAGATGCCCAGGGTGTGGGCGGGCCGGGGGTGGCGGGGAGCCCTATAACTGGACCCGCCGCGGGGCCACCAGCGCAGTTCAGCCCCAGCATCGTGGAAGTGGGACTTTTGGGAGGCGGTGAGATGCGGGCCTGGGGGCGGGGGCCGCTGTCCTGGCTCCTGGGGTCAGGACAGAGCTGGAGGTGGTGGGGTCAGGTCAGGGGAGCCCCGGGACACTACGGGGTCGGGGAGCCGGGGAGACAAGCAGAGTCCATGGCTGGCCCTGGCTGGACAGTTACTGCGCATCTCCTGGGTGGGTCCCTAGAGGCGCAGGGGAGGGCACCTCAAAGTCGGAGGAAGAAGCACTTGGCCCTAAGGGTTCAGTTAGAAAAAAAATGTGCTCAGTTTTTTTTGGGGGGAGAGGGGTGAACACTCCCAGTGGTGCCCAAGGGAGGTTAGATCCTGCCTCTGATCTCAAGAATCCCTCCTGACACCTAAGGGATGCTGTGGGTACCGAACCTGAGTCGTCCCTGCTGCAGGGAGGAGGAAAGGGGCGCGAGAAGGGACCCTGTGAAGCTTGAATCGGGGGTGGAATATCGGGCGGACGTGCGTGGAGTTTGAACCCTAGGATGGTGCAGGGGTGCAGAGGAATTTTTGGAGGCGTGGTGGGCCCGCCCAGAGCCGGGGCAGATGGAAGATAAGAAGACAAAGAGGCACTTACAGAGACAATGGGGAGTTTTAAGATAAACAATGGGACCCTGCTGGGATGGGGGTCAGGGGGGGCCAGCTGCAAAGTTTTGAAAGACGGGGCGGGGCTTTGGGAATGGGGTGGGGTGGCCCCTTGACTATATAGACTTGACAGTTTTTCCATCCTCTTCAGTCTGACCAATCTGCAGACCAGCAAGATGAAGTCGCTGTGGACCCTGTTGGTGGTCGCCCTCCTGGCAGGTATGGATTTATGGGCTCCGTCATACCCCGCTGCCCCTTTTTACTCTCTGGTCCTCCCCGTCCTGGACTCCTCTTGAACCGTATGGGTGGCCCCAAGTCCCATTCCCTCCATCTAACAATTTAAGCAGTTGGTTGAGGCGCTCTGGGCCTCAGTTTCCCCTTCAGCCTTCAAACCTGAGCAGCACATTTTCCATCATGAGCTGTGGATTCTGAACGCCCATCAATGCACCCCCAAATAAAAACTGCAGGGGTGTCCCCTCCTTCCCCAACCCCACAAAGCACTGCCTGGCTGCCAGGTCCTGCAGGGCCCTGCAGTGAGCATTGATGGTACCGTGACGGCCACTCACTGGCTTCGCTCTTCGCAGGATGCCCAACCCAGGTGGCGTCCGATGAGGAACTGGACTTGGAGCTGCCCCCGCAGAAGGCCGAGGTAGATCGCTGGCAGGCCAACCAGCCCTGGGAACAAGCCCTCAGCCAGTTTTGGGAGTACCTCCGATGGGTGCAGACTCTGTCCGACCAAGTGCAGCAGGATCTGCTCAGCTCCCAGGTCACCCAGGAATTGACGTGAGTTTCCCACAACCTGCCTCCAGGGGCTCCCCGACTCGGGCCTCTGGGTCACTGTTCCCTTCTTGAACAAGGTGGGGGGACATTCCTAGCGAAAGGACCTGGCGTGGTGCCCAGGTTCAAACCCGGGGGGCTCCCTTAGGCGAAAAACATGCTCCAGCCCTTCCCAAAACTTCCTACCTCCTTTCCAGGTAGCCCTCCTGGCTTCATCTCTCTCTGCACCCCTGGCTTTCCCTAAATCTGGAATATTCCCCTGTCTGGCCTTTTAGCTCAACTCCCAGATTTTGGTGGATGCCAGGAGGGTCTGTCTGTACACCCCCACTTCTTTCTCCACTCTGTGCCCACCTTCCCTTTCCACTCTTCTCCCCCTTCCAGGCAGATGAGCCAAGAGACCATGAAGGAGATCAGGGCGTACGTGGCCGAGGTGGAAGAGCAGCTGGGCCCTGTGGCCGAGGAGACCAAGGCACGTCTGTCCAAGGAGCTGCAGGCTGCCCAGGCCCGGCTGGAGGCGGACATGACCGATGTGCAGAACCGCCTGAACCAATACCGTACCGACGTGCAATCCATGGTGGGCCAGAGCGCCGAGGAGCTGCGGGCCCGCCTGGCCTCCCACCTGCGCAAGCTGCGCAAACGGCTGCTGCGTGATGCCGAGGACCTGCAGAAGCGCCTGGCCGTGTACCAGGCCGGTGCCCACGAAGGGGCCGAGCGTGGTGTGGGTGCCCTCCGTGAGCGTCTGAGCCAGCTGATGGAGCAGGGCCGCCTGCGGGCCACCAATGTGGGCTCCCTGGCCAGCCGACCCCTGCAGGAGCGAGCCGAGGCCTTGGGGCGCCAGCTGGCTGGGAGGCTGGAAGAGGGCCGGAGCCGCATAGATGAGCTGAATCAGCAGATGCAAGAGGTGCAGGTGAAACTGGAGCAACAGGCCCAAGCCCTGCAGGCCCAGGTCAAGGGCTGGTTCGACACCATGGTGCAGGACATACAGCGCCAGTGGGCCGGGCTGGTGGAGAAGGTGGAGCAGGCCGTGCGCACCCGGCCCGCCTCTGATGCCCTGCCCCAAGAGAGCCAGTGAGCGCCCACCAGGCTCCCCAGGGGAGGATCCCCCCAATCCCCCCTGCCTTCTCATTTAATAAAGATTAAGAAGCTTCCAGCAGCCCACGGGCGTTCTGGTGTGGTTTCTTGTCTCCTCTGACTCTCCTCTCCCCCACATCTGGTTCTTAATTTACTCCCGGGTCTGCAGGTTCCAGGGATGGAATTCCGGGGCTCTGGCCCTTCTCCAGAGCTTTTGAAGTTGGTTTTATTGCCCAGTGCCAGGAATGGAACCATAGGTCCTGCAGGCCACTGTGTGACCCCTTCATCAGCCCTCACCAGTATGGGTCTGGCTTCTCTGGCTCTCTGCCTTTCTTTCCATTCTGCCTTAGAATATTCTGAGCTTCCTGGAGGGGGAAAAAAAAAAAAAAAAAAAAACCACTTCTGGGGGCTGGAGAGTGGTAGAGCATGTTTGCCTTGCACGCGACCAATCCAGGGGATCGTGGTTTGAATCCCAGCATCCCATATGGTTCCCCCGCCCCTTGAGCCTGCCAGGAGCAATTTCTGAGCACAGAGCCAGAAGTAACCCCTGAGGTTCGCCCCGTGTGACCCAAAAAGAGAAAAAAAATCCACTTCTGAGGATTCTATTTCTAGTTTTATTGACCCACACACGGCCACACTCAAGGGTTAACTCTCCAGTGTTTTGCACTCAGAAATTACTTCTGGCAGTGTTCAGGGGACCATTGGAATGCCAAGGATGGAACCCCAGTCAACCAAGTGCAAGGCAAGCGCCCTCCCCAACTGATTTACGAGATAAAATTTTTTCTCTTAGGGCCAAAGGGATGATAACACAGCAGGAAGGGTGCTTGTTTTGCAATGGGCCAAGCTGGGCTTAATTCTAAGCGCCCCAAAATGATTCCAACTATCACCAGGACTGATCCCTGAGGGCAGAGAGAGCCAGAAGTGTGGGTGCAGCACACCCAGCTGTATTCAGGGGCTTCTGCCTTTTCTCTCTACACCCTGCCAACCCAGTGAGTGGTTCCCTGAGCACTGCCAGATGTGCTCCCCCCACCAAAAAAAAAGGGGGGGCCCGGAGGCGGTGGTGCAGGGCGGAAGGTGTCTGCTAACCTAGGACTGACAGTGGGCGGTTCAATTCCCCCCCCAGTCTCATATGATCCCCCAAGCCAGGAGCGATTTATGAGCGCAATAACCGAGAGTAACCCCTGAGCATCACCAAGTGTGACCCAAAAACCAAAGAAAAGAAAAAACAGACATGGGGCTGAAGCAATAGCACTGTGGATGAGGCACTTGCTTTGCAGGTAGCCAACAGGGATTCTATCCCTGGCATCCCATAGGGTCCTCTAAGCACCACCAGGAGTGCCTCTTGAGTGTAGAGCCAAGGGTAACCCCTGAGCCCCACCAGGTGTGGCCCCAAAATCTTAAAAAAAAAAAAAAAAAAGACCATTGGGGCCGAAGCAGCATGGAGGTAAAGCATTTGCTTCGCATGCAGAAGGTCGGTGGTTCAAATCCCGGCATCCCATATGATCTCCTGAGCCAGCCAGGAGCGATTTCTGAGCGTAGAGTCAGGAGTAACCCCTGAGCGCTGCCAGGTGTGACCCAAAAAAAAAAAAAAAAAAATCAAACCATTAAGTTATTTCACTTCTCTCCACTATTTGCCTCTGTCTCTGTCTATCTCTGTCTCTTGTCTCTGTCTCTCTGTTTTTGTTTTTCGGTGCTGGAGGTGGAACCCAGCCAGGGTCTGATACAAGCTTGGCATGTGCACCCAATAAGTCCAGGCCTGTCTCCTTCACATTCCATCTGATCAGGGTCCCACCCACCCCCTCAGTTTGCCCGTTTCCCCACCTTCTCCCCTTCAGCCTGGTCCCAGAGCCTTGTCCCACCCTGGTCCCACCTGGTCCCACCCAATCAGACCAGCACTCTGATCTCTGGCTGGTCCAATTCTCACTCTATCTTTTATCTCTCTCTTCTCCAGTTTCTCTGGCCCGGGGCCTTCTCTCTAATCCTTATCCGGAAGTTCCTTCTGGGGGGGGGGGGGTTGGCCCTGGTAACCAATCCAGGCCCTCAGCCCTCTGCTTCCCAGCTCCCCCACTCATGCTCCACTTCTGCCCCCCCTTTCCTCCACCTCTTCTCTGCAGGACTGGGCTGGAAAGATGGACAAACAGACACACAGATGGGGCTCCCCTGCCCTCCCGCCCCCTCAATTCTCAGGAAGGCCAGTTCCCCAGTTTGCACCGGTAGGGACAGGCCCCAGCTTGAGCTCCAGCCCTTCCCCCCCCCATCCCCACCCCTGCTTCCCACCCTGCTCCTCTGGGGCTCCTGCCCTGCCCGGAGAGGTGGGAAGGAGCCCTGAGCCTCAGTCTGCCCAGATGTCAATGAAGGTGAGACTCTGAGCATAATCTTGAATTCTCACAGGGGCTCAGGCTGGGGAAAGAGGCTAGAAAGGGGGAACTTGCTTTCTGTTGCCCCTAGGTTGATCCTAGCAGAAGTCAAGAGAGAGAGACAAACCCAGGTTCCTTCTCTGGCACCCCATAGGGGCCCTCACCCAAGCCCACCAGAAGTGATTTTTTTGGTTGGTTGTTTGGCTGTTTTTTGGGTCACACCCAGAAGCACTCAGGGGTTATTCCTGGCTCTGTACTCAGAAATCGCACCTGGCAGGCTCGGGGACCAAATGGCATGCCGGGATTCGAACCACCATCTGACCTGGGTTGGCTGCATGCAAGGCAAACGTCTATGTCTCCAGCCCAGGAGTGATTTCTGAGCACAGAGCCTGGAGTGATCCCCGGCTGGAAGTAATCCTTAGGCCTTTCCAGGTGTGACCCCAAACCAAAAGAGACAGTTTAGCTGGACCCTGGCTGGGGAAAGACACCCCAAGACCCACTTAGCTGCGATGGTCTCAGCTCAGCCACCCAGTCTATGGGGGAATAGGTCAATTGTTGTTTCTCTGATGAGGAGGTGAAATGGGGAGCAGACTGGGGGGGGGCAGATATCTGGGTGGGGGGCTCCGACTCCCAGGAAAAGCAGATATCCAGAGAGGTGCAGACTGGTAGGGAGGGGCTGTGGGGCCTGGAGGGTGTCGCAATCCTGCAGGGGGGAAGAGTCTGTGGGTCCCTTTCACAACTTCACCGCTGCCGCTGCCTCAGCTCCAGGCTGCCACGTGTCTGCGGGTGCACTGGGCCAGGCAGCCTAAAGGGCAGGCACCTCCCCTCGAACCCCTGCCAGGGTTCTCTGTGATCTAAGGCAACCCCAGGGAGTGGAGGCAGATGTGGAAGGGTCAGGGGGGGACTTGGAGCCAGCTGGGGCAGCATAAGAGAGTGACTAAGAGCACGTGGGACCCCCACCAGGCTTGGAAAGTGGGGGAGCCAGTGAAGGAGGGACCCGAGAAAGGGAGTGATTGGAATTCTATTGTTGTTGGTTTGAGTTTTTTTTTTTTCTTCAATTATTTATTTATTAGGTTTTTGGGCCACAGCCGGTGGTGCTCAGGGGTTACTCCTGGCTCTGGGCTCAGAAATCGCTCCTGGCAGGCTCAGGGAACCATATGGGATGCCGGGAATCGAACCCGGGTCCATCCTGGGTCAGCCACGTGCAAGGCAAATGCCCTGCCGCTAGCTAAGCTATTGCTCAGGCCCTGTTGTTGATTTAAGGGTGTTTTTGTTGTTGTGGGGCTGACTGGGTGGTGCTCAGAACTTCCTCCTGACTCTGGACTCAGGAATCAATCACTCCTTGTCAGTGTTCAGTCATGGAGATCAAACCTGGGTCAGCCAGGTGAAAGCAAGTCCTCTTCCCACTCTACTAATCATTCTGACCCCAGAGTGGAATTGTTTTTTGGTTTTGGGGTCACACCCGGCAGTGCTCATTACTCCTGGCTCTGCATTACTGCTTGTTACTCCTGGCAAGGCTCTGGGAACCATATAAGGTGCCAGGGATGGAACCTGGATTGGCCCATGTGTGGTCTGTAGACTGTGCTATATGGTGCCAGGCTCTGAGTTGAACTGTTGTAAGTTTATTTGTGGGGCCAGAAGTGGAACCCAGTTCTCATCCACTGCAAGCAAGATGTGCCCCTTACTGTTGAGCCCTGCCCAGCCCTTTGAGGGCAGAAGAACTTAAGAGTCTTGCTAAGAAGGGATGTGGGGATCCTCCAGATCCCCAGACACTGAAAACGGTTTAAAAACAGAGGTAGGGGCTGGAGCATTGGCGCAGCAGTAGGGCATTTGCCTAAGGGCACTTGGCAGACATAGGACAGACCACCATTCGATCCCCCAGCATCCCATATGGTCCCCAAGCCAGGAGCAATTTCTGAGCGCATAGCCAGGAGTAACCTCTGAATGTCATCAGGTGTGGCCCAAAAACAAATAAATACATAAATAAATAAAAGCAGAGATATTATCGCTCTTTTTTGGGGGGATCCCACCTGGCAGCGCTCAGGGGTTACTCCTGGCTCTATGCTCAGAAATTGCTCCTGGCAGGCTCAAGGGACCATATGGGATGCCAGGATTCGAACCACCATCCTTCTGCATGCAAGGCAAACGCCTTATCTCCATGCTATTTCTCAGGCCCCTAAATTTTCTATTCCTTTTTTTTTTTTTTTTTTTTTTTTTGTGGTTTTTGGGTCACACCTGGCAGTGCTCAGGGGTTATTCCTGGCTCCAGGCTCAGAAATTGCTCCTGGCAGGCACGAGGGTGGGGTGGGGGGACCATATGGGACGCTGGGATTCGAACCATGACCTCCTGCATGAAAGGCAAACGCTTTACCTCCATGCTATCTCTCCGGCCCCAATTTTCTATTCTTATTCCCAGAATCAGAAACAGTCTATCAGGACCTGGGTTCAATCCCCGGCATCCCATATGGTCCCCCAAACCTGCTAAGAGCCATATCTCAGCACAGCCAGAGGTAACCCCCGAGCACCGCCAGGTGTGACCTAAACCCCCCCCCCAAAAAAAAAGAAGCAGTCTATCAGGTAAGGCCTGATGAGACTAACCCCAATTTTGAACCCATGCACCCCTTAGGGTCCCTGGAAGGAAACCCCCACCTAGCACAGTGCCAGGAGTAAGCCCTGAGCACTGCAGGGAGTGAGTGAGTGGTTCCCCCTCCCCAAATAAATAATTCACCCAGGTCATCCATAATACAATAATTACAGATTTTTTTTTCTGCTTTTGGGTAACACCCAATGATGCTCAGGGGTTGCTCCTGGATCAGTGCTCAGCTCAGAAATCACTCCTGGCAGGCTCAGGGTTGCGGGGAGATCAAAGTAGAGTCAGCTGTTTGCAAGGCAAACACCCTACATGCTGTGCTAACACTCTGCCCGGACAGAAATGTTATTACCCAAAAAAAAAAAAAAAAGAGCAAAGTGCCAGGAGAGGTAGTGGAGGAAGGGAAAGGAAGAATTTTGAGCTCTGTGGGCTTGTGGGGGGTACGGGAGTGGGAGCCCCAGTATGTGAATTGGCGCCCAATTGACCGTTCCTTCCTTTGTTCCCCTTCAGCCATCCCTAACATTTTCCCACGCTGCCCTGCTTGCAAAGCCTGAGCACAGCCAGTCCAGCCTCCAGGATGCAAAGTCTCCACAGCAGTGAACCCCCTGTCTGTCCCCTACTTCTGGACACACTCAACTCGCCCCTAATCCTGGGGTGTGTGTGTGTGTGTGTGTGTGTGTGTGTGTGTGTGTGTGTGTCTGTGTGTGTGTGTCTGTGTGTCTGTGTCTGAGTGTGTTTCTGCCATTCCACACTGCCACACCAGAGTGCTGGGGTTCAGGTAAACAAGGGGTGGCGCCCAGATATCCCCTTTAATTACTGCGTCTATGCCCCCAGGGTTTCCGGGTTCCTGGACACCCCCTAGCACCATCACTAACACCACCAGGAGAGGGGAAGGAGAGGAGGGAAGAGAGAGAGAGAGAGAGAGAGAGAGAGAGAGAGAGAGAGAGAGAGAGAGAGAGAGAGAGAGAGAGAGAGAGAGAGAGAGAGAGAGAGAGAGAGGTGTCTGCAGTGAAAGGGGTAAGGTCTGCTTATGCCTGGGGGACCCCCTGAGAAGGGCAGGGTGCTAAACACCTTGGCACCCCGCCCCCACGCCAAAGACCAGTGCAGGGAAGGGAAGGGCGGGTGGGCCAAGACAGTGGGGAGGGAAACTCGCCCGCCCCGCCCCTGCCCCTGCCCCTGCCCCTGCCCTTGCCCCAGCTGATAAAGGGGCCTCAGGCCTGGGAGGCCCAGACCTCGCAGCAGCCTCCTCTCCTGCAAGGTTGGTGGCTTTCAGGTGGCAGGTCCCACCCCACCCTCATCCCCACTTCCACCCCCAAAGCCTAAAGAGGCTGGGGAGGGGGCCTGAGGGAGGAGGGAGGGGCCCCCTTCCCCTCCCTCATCTCTTCCTGTCCTCTCCCCTGTGCTCCTTCCACAGTGCTCCTCCTGCCCACCATGAAGCTCTATCTGTCGCTGCCTGTCCTGCTGGTGGCTGCCCTATGGCTGCTGTCCGAAGGTACGCGGGGATCCGGTCAGGGAGCCGGGAAGGAAGGGACCCCTATCCAAAGACCCTCCCCAGATCCTCCCAGCCTTCCTCCCCATCCCCCTGCCATCCTAGGGGGTCCCCCCACCAGGATATTCCAGGGTGGGCCACTGGTGAAAAGGGGGACCCCCTGGCATGAGATTCCCGGCCCAGCCGGTAAGACCAGGGATATCAAAGGATGGAAAGGGGGGTCGGAAAAGGGGCGCCCATGCATGAAAAGTCCAGAAACATGAAAAAGTCCACCAACAAGATAGGGCAAATCTGCCCCCAGAGCGCCCTAGTAACCAATGACGCAGAGCCACTTCCGCCTCCTGATTAGCTGTCCTGCTTTTACAGCCTAAAATAAAAGAGAAAATGTTGGGGGGACTTGGGAAGAGAGGGGAGCCTGCATCCTCTGTACACACACGCACGTACCTCCAGGCTACCATCCCTTAAGCATCAGCTTCAAGGATTTCCTTTCCCGGGGCTGGAAATAGTCTAAAGGTGTCCCCCCACCAAGACTGAACTTAATGTCTGTGCTGTTACCCCTGTTTTGGGCAGGCCCAGCCCCGGTCCAGGCGGCCCCTGACCTCTCTGGTACCTTGGAGGGTATCCCTGAGAAGGTGAAGGAGTTCGGAAGGACCGTGGAGGAGACCACCCGGTCGGTCTACACTCGCATCAAAGAGAGTGAAATCACTTCCAAGGCCAAGTAAGACCCTTCCCAGGGCAAGGGAAGGTGGGATGTCCCGCTGATGGGGATACACTGAGGCCCAGAAAGATTAACTGTGGCCCTGGGTCTCAGCAGACCAATGGCTCCTTTGGGACTTCCAGGGGCCCTGGGTTCTGTGAAAGGGGTGGTTCCCGGGGGTGGGGAGTGCTGGGCTCTGCCTGGCCTTGAGGATTCCTGTCAATCCTTGGGGAATAGTAAATTTTGGTAAATTCCCGGAACTTTCCTAAGTGGTCAGGGATGATAACAATGGAAGGTGGAGAGCTCTCCTCCACCCCCCACCTATGGAGTGGACATTGGCTTGGGGTGGGGTAAGAGGCTGAGGCCAACAGAAGAGACTTTCCAAATCTCTCTAGAGAGATAGCTGGGGTGGGGCAGGGGCTCTGCAGCCCTCCCAGAAGTGTCCCCATGTTGACTCTCAAGTCTGGAGGATGAATTAAAAAAAAAAAAAAACATGGAGGCTCCCAAGTGGAAGGCAGGTGCAAAGGTCCTGTGGTTGGAGAAACTGAGGAAGATGAGAAAGGGTGACATTCCAGATCTAAGCACCTGAGAGGGGACTGGAGACACAGCCCATCGGGAGAGTGTTTGCTTTGCACCTGGTTGACCAGAGTTCAATCCCTGCCATCCCCTAGAATCCCCTGAACACCATCAAGAGTGATTCCTGAGTGCAGAGCCAGAAGTAATCCCTGAGCATGGCCAGTGAGGCTTAGAAATTAGAACCAAAACAAGGGGCTGGAGCCAATGCAACAGTGGGAAGGGCGTTTGCCTTGTCCACAGCCGACCTGTGTTTGAAGCCCAGCATCCTATATCCTATATGGTCCCCCAAGCCTGCCAGGAGGCCTACTGGATGTGACCCCAAAACAAAACAGCATGTGGGAGTCTGGGAGTGAGGACCCCACTGCTTCAGACCACCCCAGACCAGGGCGACACTTCAGCCTTCTCTTTGCTGTGCTGTGTCAGGGAAATTGAGGCACAGAAGTGGGGAGGGTGACCCCCCCTATCTGGGACCACTAATTCTGCTGACTGGAGTGCTTTGCCATTTTTGTGGGGAAGGAGATGGAGAGTTAGTGGATGCGATGGGTGGGGAGGATTCTCAGTAATCTTCCATTTCCCCTGCAGGAACTGGTTCCTAGAAGCACTAGAGAAAGTGAAGGAGACATGGAAAAAGAACTTCTGAACAGTACAAGGGGCGCCCCAAGATTAGTGCCTGATTTTCCAGGGTACCAGCATCCCTGCCAATAAAAACCTATCAGAATCCTGAGTGTCTCTTTGCTACACGTCTGGGGTAAAGGCAGGGGAGGGGAGGGAAGAAACAGCCAGGAGGGTGTTTGCCTAACGTGCAGCCCACCTGGGTTTGATCCCCATTATCCAAAGGGTCCCCCTGAGCACTTCTGAGGGTGAGGCCCTCAAAACAAAAGAGGGGGCCAGAGCTATTGTACCGCTGGGACGGTATTTACTCTGCATGGAGCTGACCTGGATTTGGTCTCTGGTATCTTATAGGGTCCCCCAGCTGCCAGGGGGACAGAGCCAGTAGTAACCTATGAGCACGGTGGCTGGGTGTAAACTTTCCCCTCCTACTTCACCCCAAATAAAGAAGGAAAAAGAAAAAAAGGAAGGCAGGTCAAGATGAAAATCTGATAGATATACCCTGGTAAAACAGCAAGGAAGGGGCCAGAGTGATAGCACAGCAGTATAGGGCATGTGCCTTGCACACAGCCAATCCAGGACGAACCCGGATTCGATCCCCGGTGTCCCCTGAACCAGGAGTGATTTTTTTTGGGGGGTCACACCCAGCCACGCTCGGGTTACTCCTGGCTCTGTGCTCAGAAATTGCTCCTGACAGGCTCGGGGGACCATATGGGATGCTGGGATTCGAACCACCAACCTTCTGCATGCAAGGCAAATGCCTTACCTCCGTGCTATCTCTCCGGCCCCAGGAACAATTTCTGAGTGAATAGCCAGGAGAAACCCCTAAGCATCACCCCGTGTGGCTCAAACACCCCCCCAAAAAAAAAAGAAACCAGGAGAGAAGGGAGGACAGGAGCAACAATGCTGTAGTAGGCAGTGTGCTTGCCTTACCTGTGAGGCCCAGGGATCCATTCTCAACACAAAAAAAGATCTATTCAATCCTTAAAAAGAAAAATGGTGGGGCCGGAGAGATAGCATGGAGGTAAGGTGTTTGCCTTTCATGCAGGAGGTCATCGGTTCAAATCCCAGCGCCCCATATGGTCCCTGTGCCTGCCAGGAGCAATTTCTGAGCCTGGAGCCAGGAATAACCCCTGAGCACTGCCGGGTGTGACCCAAAAACCACAAAAAAAAGAAAAAGAAAAAGAAAAATGGTGGGCCTGGAGAGATAGCACAGCGGCATTTGCCTTGCAAGCAGCCGATCCAGGACCAAAGGTGGTTGGTTCGAATCCTGGTGTCCCATATGGTCCCCGTGCCTGCCAGGAGCTATTTCTGAGCAGACAGCCAGGAGTAACCCCTGAGCACCGCTGGGTGTGACCCAAAAACCAAAAAAATAAAAAAAGAAAAGAAAAAGAAAAATGGTAAGAAAAAAATTAATAAATAAAAAATAAAAATATGGGGCCGGAGAGATAGTATGGAGGTAAGGTGTTTGCCTTTCACGCAGAAGGTCTTTGGTTCGAATCCCTGCATCCCATATGGTCCCCTGAGCCTGCCAGGAGCGATTTCTGAGCATAGAGCCAGAAGTAACCCCTGAGCGCTGTCGGGTGTGATCCAAAGAACCAAAAAATAAAATAAAAATAAAAATAAATGGTAAGTTTTGTACTATGGGAAGATCCCATTGGAGAATTTTGGTTTGCTTTGGGGGCCACACCCAGCGATGCTCAGGAAACCATATGGGATGCTAGGGGTCCAACCTGGGTCAGTTGCATGCAAGGCAAGTGCCTACCTGCTGTATTGTACTATCTCTCTGCTCCTCCTTTTTTGACTATTTTTGGGTGAAGTATAGGGGGATTGTTGGGTCCCACCTGTGATACTACCAACTCTGCTTGGGGGACCACATGGTGCAGGGTTTGACCTCGTTATCATGACACACGAGGCATGTACTTGTACTATCTCTCCAGCCCATGTTTTTCTTTTTGTTTTGGGGCCACATCCAGCAATGCTGACGTCTTTTTTTTTTTTTTTTTTTTTTTTGGTTTTTTTTGGGCCACAGCCGTTTGACGCTCAGGGGTTACTCCTGGCAATGTGCTCAGAAATCGCCCCTGGCTTGGGGGGACCACATGGGACGCCGGGGGATCGAACCGTGGTCCGTTCCTTGGCTAGCGCTTGTAAGGCAGACCTTACCTCCAGCGCCACCTTCCCGGCCCCAATGCTGACGTCTTACTCCTGATTCTGCACTCAGGAATCATTCCCTGGCAAGGACTGAGGAGCCATGTGGAGTGCAGGGATCAAACTTGGGGTCAGCCACATACAAAACAAGCAACCTCCCCTCCCCTCTGTACTATGTCTCTCTGGCTTCAGACTTATCCATAATTTTAGGGTTTGTTTTTTGTTTTGTTTTTTTGGTTTTTGGGTTACACCTGGTGGTGCTCAGGGGTTACTACTGGCTATGAGCCCAGAAATCGCTCCTGGCAGGCTCGAGGGACATATGGGATGCCAGGATTCGAACAACCATCCTTCTGCATGCAAGGCAAATGCCTTACCTCCATGGTATCTCTCAGCCCCATTTTTTTTTTTTGAGCCATACTCGGCTGTGCTTAGGGGTTACTCTGGCTCTATGCTCTGAAGTTGCTCTTGGCAGGCTCGGGGGGCTATATGGGATGCCTGGAATTGAACCACGATCTGTTCTGGTTGGCCATATGCAAGGCAAATGCCCTACCACTGTGCTATGTCTCCAGCCCCTATTATTATTATTATTAGTTTTGGTGCTCAGGTGTTATTACTGGGGTTATGCATGGGGGAACAGGGAATCAAACTCCGGCCTCCTTCCTCCTCTTTTCAAAGGACTAATAACCCAGTGCAATGGGGAAGGCAGGTGTAGGATCAGGAAGATCAAAAAGGATAGACTGGGGGGATGGATCAAGAACAAGACAGAAAAGGGGCCATCGGGAATTGGAGGGTGGTTATAGATGGCATCCTGAGAGCTACTGATACAAACTGGGCTCTTTGGGGCCCAGGCCTCCAACTCCCTCTTTACACTCCCTCTGATCTCCCTCTCCCCCACCCCTGCAGTTGTTTTCCAAGAAGCTTTGGACATCCCGCCCTTTGGCCCCCACTGTCCCCTGTTGAGTAACCAATGCAAACAGTGCCCAGACCTTGGGGATGGGTTGAGGGTCAGAGACCTCCCTGTCCTGACTCCGCTCTGGCCTCTGGGCTCCTGGCTGGTCTGGGCGGAGACACAGGCAGTCCATGTTGTGCTAGACCTGACAAGGGGACGGGCTTGCTGAAGGCAGTGGGTGGCAGGGGGTGGGGATGGGGTGGTAATGTGGGTTCATCACACCACCACCTTTCCATATGGTCCCCCAAGCACCAAAAGTGATTTTTGGAGGGGGGGTTGGGCCACACCCGGAGGTGCTCAGGGGTTACTCTTGGCTCTTCGCTCAGAAATCGCTCCTGGTGAGCTGTGGGAGGACCATATGGGATGCCAGGGATTAAACTCGGGTTCCTGCAAGGCAAAAGACCTACCGCTGTTTTGTGTTTTTTTTTTTTTTGTTTTTTTTTTTTTTTTTGGTTTTTGGGCCACACCCGGCGGTGCTCAGGGGCTACTCCTGGCTGTCTGCTCAGAAATAGCTCCTGGCAGGCACGAGGGACCCTATGGGACACCGGGATTCGAACCAACCTCCTTTGGTCCTGGATCAGCTGCTTGCAAGGCAAACGCCGCTGTCTGTGCTATCTCTCCGGGCCCCTACCGCTGTGTTTAACATTCTGGCCCCCAAAAGTGATTTCTGAGCTCAGAGAGAGGGAATTCAGCTCCATTCCTTCGGGTGTCGGGTCCCAGCATATTAACTGGTGCATAGAGACATAGTACAAGGGGGAAGGTGCTTACTATGCACGTGGCCAACCCCGGTTCGATCCCCAACATCCCATATAGTCTTTGGAGCACGACCAGGAGTGATTCCTGAGCACAAAGCATCACAGAGTGTGGCCCAAAAGCAAAAAAAAAACAGGGCCAGAGAGATAGCACAGCACATGCCTTGCATGTAGAAGGACGGTGGTTCGAATCCTGACATCCTATATGGTCCCCTGAGCCTGCCAGGAGCAATTTCTGGGCGTAAGAGCCAGGAGGAACCCCTGAGCACTGCCGAGTGTGAGTGTGACCCCCCAAAAAAGAAAAGTTAATTAGTGAAATTAAGTGTAACTGCTTTTGACCCTGAGACCAGGCCTCACACTGGGCTCCACCCAAACTTTCACCCTCTCACTTGCCCTGCGGCTCTCCCTCCTCCTTTCCTTCCTCCATCAGAGTCTCTGGCTCCTGCTCACAGAAAAAGGAGCAGGTGATCAAACAGGGCTCAAGACCCTGGACAGGCAGGAAGTAGGGAAGGCACTTGCCTTGCACATGGCAGACCCAGGTACAATCCCCGGCACCACTTAGGGTACCCTGAACCCCACAGGAGTGATCCCTGAGCACCAACAGATATGACCAAAAATCTAAGAACTAAATCAGAGATGGGCTAGAGCAGTAGCACACAGCAGGAAATGAGCATGCCTTGCACACAAATGACCTGTGGGTTTGACCCCTGGTACCCCATGTAGTCCCCAGTCTACTAGGAGCACAGAGTCAGGAGTAATCCCTAAATACTTCTGGGCATGGCACATGCTCCATCTCCCCAAATGATGAACCATCTAATATGGTTCCCTGGGCACCACCAGGAGTAATTCCTGAGCACAGAGCCAGGAGTCAGCCTAGTGGACCACCAGGTATGGCCCCAATGACAATAAAAGAGAAGTTTTCTTGATTCATAGCCTTCAGTGCTCAGCGTGGCCCTATTTCACAGAAGAACATAGAAACTGAGGCCTGAAGTCACAGGAAGTGAGTAAGGCTCAGAACCTTCAGTGGCAGGTAAGGACCCTGTCCTTCCCTTTTGGAGGAAGTTGGGGCCATACCCCACCCACTTTCCTGACAAAGGGCTAAGGTGGGGGGGTGGCTGTTCTTGGCTCTGCGCTTCGGTGTCACTTCCAGTAGTGCTCAGAGGGACCGAACACAGTGGTGTCAGGAATCGAACCTGGGTCAGCTCTGTGCATAGCCAGTGTCTGACCTGCTGTCCTATCTCTCCTCTCCCCTGGAAACCCCCCTTTCTTCACTGGGGGGTACGGACAGGGGCCAGCAGCAGTTGCCCGCCTGGCCTCTCTCTGAAGTCCCTGCCAAGGGGCGTGGGGAGGCGGGCAGTAGGGGCGGGCTGTGTGGGGCAACATGCCCTCCCCGAGCTGAAAACTGAACCTGGACAGACAGAAGGACAGGACAGCCCCCCCCACAACAAAATGGCGCTCCCCGGACGCAGGGCCTGGGCACTGCCCTCCCTCTGTTTCTTCCTTGTGGTCTTGATCTGCTCTGGGGGTAAGGAGGGGCGGGCTAACGGGTGGGGGTGCTGGCTGGATGTGTGTGTGTGTGTGTGTGTGTGTGTGTGTGTGTGTGTGTGTGTGTGGCTTGTATGCATGTATGTGGAGGGGGTGACTGCCTCCAGAGAATGTGGGGAATCCAAGTCGGGATGCACACACATGATACACGTGTGTTGTATGTGTTTGCATTTGTGTGTGTGTGTGTGTGTGTGTCAGGGTGAGTCAAGGACCCAGAGTGATAGAACAGCAGGAAGGACCTACCTTGCCCACCACTGACCCTGACACCCTACGGAACCCCCCACAAGCTTCACCATTAGGATCTCTGAGCACCATATCAGGAGTAAGCCCTGAGCACTCCCAAGTATGGCTCAACACACATCACCGATTTTTTTTGGTTTGGGGGCTACACAAACCCTAGCAGGATCAGGGGGAACCTTATGAAATGGTGGGGACCAAACCTGGGGCGCCTGTGTGCAAGGCAAAGGCTCTTCCCACTGTGCTATGGCTCCAGCTCCCCCACTTTATTACTATTTGTTTTGTTTTGCTTTTGGGGCCATACCCAGAGGTGCTCAGGGGTTACCATAAGGGATGCCGGGGATTGAACCCGGGTCCTTCCTAGGTCAGCCACGTGCAAGGCGAATGCCCTACAGCTGCGGTATCATTCCACCCCTCCTTTTATTGTTTTTAAGCATGTTGTGAGCATGTTCTTGAACATTGTGTAACTGTTTGTGTCTGGGTGTGTGGGCCAAGTGTGGGTGCAAGAGGCTGTCTGTGGGGGCTTGCACAGCACTTCGCATGGTTGTCTCTGCACGTTGGGTCATGCCCTGTGTTTCTTGGGGTTCTTGCTCCCAGCTGCCTGGCCATCGTTGCTAGTCGAACCCAGGGCTCCCCTACACTCCGGCCCTTGGAGGTAGCCTCACACTCTCCTGCGGCCCCCTGAGCACTGCTGAGGCTGCTAATGTGTCAGCTCTGTTCTCCCCCTTCTGCAGAAGGGGAAACTGAGTCAGGCATGGCCATGCAGCGGTTGCTTAGGGGGCCTCTCTGCAGTGGGGGCAGCTCACTGAGGAGGCTCTGGGGGTGCTGACCTACAGGTACAGGGCTGGAGGGCCCACAGCACCCCAGATCTGCTCAGCCAATCGCGACACTGTACAAGCTGTGGGGAAGGGGCTGAGGGGGAGCCATAGAGGGGGGAGGAAAGAGGGACACAGCGGGGCTAGAACAGAGGCCTCGCAGAACCATCACCCTACCGTCCTCCTCCCCAACGCCAGAAGGAACACCCAGGCCACCTGTGGAGATCGAGAGTCCCGTAGCTGAGCCGGACACAACAGGGCCCTGGAGTGTCATCAGGGCCAAGGTGGCGGGTCTGGTGGAGCCGGTGGTGAGCAAGACACAGGAGAAATGGCGCAACTTTTGGTGAGATTGTGGGGCACAGGTCTGAGGGAGAAGGCTAGGATGGACCTGGGTCTCAGGGAGGAGGCTGGAGATTGATCCTAGGTCTGAGGGAGGAGGCCGGCCGAGGGATGGAGGATGGACACTGGGCCTGGACAGGTACCTCCTGGCTCTGAAGGGCTCAGGTGGGTGTAGAGTTCAAAGCCTCAACCGCCCTGTCCCGTGCCTGTCCTGTCCCTCAGGAGCCCCGGGCCCTTCCAAGGCTACGTGCAGACCTACTATGAAGATCACCTGAAGGACCTGGGTCCTCGCGCCCGATCTTGGCTGCGCAGCTCCAAGGAGAAGGTTCTGAACAAGGCGCACAGCCTGTGCCCTACCCTGCTGTGTGGAGACGGGGATGCTGACTCCCAATAAAAGAAATAAAAGAATTGTGTTCCCTGTCTCTGGCATCTCTCTTCCAAGGCGCCCAACAGAGCAAGCCCGAGAGAACCTTCCGGTCTGGGTGGAAAGTGAGCAGAGGGGCCTTGGGGTAGGGGACCCCTGAGACTTCCTTGGCAAAACTTGGGGAAAATGAAGATTTGTGTTTTGTTTCTGGGCCACGCCCAGTGGTGCTCAGAGGTTACTACTGGCTCTGCGTTCAGGAATCACTCCTGGAGGGTGCTCAGCAGAATGGTATGGGATGCTGGGATTCGAACCTGGGTCTGCCTTGTGCAAAGCCAGTACCTTCCCCTCTGTGCATTCCTCCAAGCTCCTGTGTTTATTACATGAAGACCCCATGTCCTATTCCTGGGTGGCCCCCCAGGAACTTCTCCACGCCCCACCCGGCCTTTCTCAGGGATGACCTTTCAGTGGGGCTCCAGCTGGCCTGACCCTGGGGACGTCACTGCCCTCTGCCCCACCGCACCCTTGGTCCTGTTGGCCGAGGACTTTGGCCCCAGGCCTCTTGGTGCGGGAGCGGGCTGGTCCGGGAGCTATAAAGCTGATGGCCACTATGGGGAGTCACCAGGCCACCCTCAGAGACGGGTAAGAGCTGGGCGGACACTGGTGGGGGGTGCGGCATCGAAATGGGGGGATTGTGAAATCACCCGCAGGAAGAGGGACAGGGAGATCTGATCTGTCTGGAAACTTCTGTGGAGCTGAATTTGGGATCTGTGTGTTGGCCAGGAGGGGTCGGGTCCTACCATTTCTTGCCTCAATTTCTCCATCTTCTGAAAAGGAGAGGGGCAGAGGGGGTGCCAGGGGCAAATGAGCCCTAAAGGCAGAGTTGGGGTGTGGAATAGAAGGAACAGGCTCAAAGGCTGGAGTGGTGGCGCATGCTGTAGGGCATTTGCTTTGCATTCGCTGACCTAGCACAGACCATGGTTGTTGGATCCCCAGGCATCCCATATGGTCCCCCAAGCCAGGAGCAATTTCTTTTTTTTTTTTTTTTTGTTTCTTTTTGGGCCACACACGGCGGTGCTCAGGGGTTACTCCTAGCTATCTGCTCAGAAATAGCTCCTGGCAGGCACGGGGACCATATGGGACACCAGAATTCGAACCAACCACTTAGGTTCTGAGTTGGCTGCTTGCAAGGCAAACGCTGCTGTGCTATCTCTAGCCAGGAGAGATTTCTGAGCACAGAGCCAGGAGTAACTCTGGAGCATCACGGGGTGTGGCCCAAAAACCAAAATAAATAAATAACAGGCTGGGGGGGGATTGGTGGGTTTCTCTGGGAAGACTGTCCCTGGCTCTGCACCCCCACTCCCCACCCCCGTCCAGCTGTTTGCTCCCAGAAACATTCCCTGAAGCCAGAGAGACAGAACAGCGAAAGGGCACTTGTCTCGCACGTAGCTGACCCTGGTTCTTCAGTTCCTGGCATCCCACAGGGTCCCCTGAATCCCCACCAGGAGTGACCCCTGAACACAGAGCCTTAATCATCAGCACACCAGGGTGTGGCCCCAAAGCAGAAACAAGCAAAAACAATTTCTGCTCCTCCTCCTCGGCTCTGTTAATTTTATTAACTTTGGCTCCTGTGACTTTTCACAAAATTCTAAAGCAGATCAGGGTCTGTGCTCAGGACAAACTCCTGGAGGGGGTGAATGGGATTTAAAATGAGTTAGTACAAGCCCCTTCTCATCAGGGGCAGCAGAGCAGGCAATGCAGGTGGTAGATGGGCTCTCCCCCCTCTCCCCCCACATATTCCTGTCCTCCTGGCACCACCAGGAGTGACCCCTGAGCACCTCTGGGTGTGGCCCACAAAGGAAGGAAATAAAAAGCTGTTACTGAGTGAAGCTCAGGGCGGGAGAGATAGCACAGCAGGGAGAGAGGGCAGGGAAAGCGTTTGTCTTGCAAGCAGCAGACCTGGGTTTGATCCCCGACATCCCATATAGTCTCCCGAGCATCGCCAGGAGGGATCCCTGAGTTCAGGAAGCCATAAGTGAGCATCATTGGGCATGACCCCCAAACAGAAAAGAATCAGGGACACCAACACCAAGACTGATCTGATCACTGTTGGAGGAGGTGTATGACTTGGGGGGGGTGGGCCCCTGGAACAGAGGCCTCAGGCTCTCTCCTCCCCAGTGTTGCAGGATTCCCAGCATCATGAACTGCAGGTTCCTAGCTCTGACGCTTGTTCTCCTGGTCCTGGGATGCGGTGAGTACAGCCAGTGGGGAGCACTGGGAGGAAGTACGGGAGGCTCTTTGGGGCCCAGTTCCTACCCCCCCTTGCAGGCCCTAATGCTCTCCTCTCCCCCGCAGAGGCCCAGGAGGTGGCCCCAGAAGCTGAGGAGGCCAACCCCACCCTCCTCACCCAAGTCCAGGAGTCCCTGTTCAAGTATTTGTACACGGCCAAGGATGCCGCAGCAGGCCTGTACAATAAAGCCTCCCTGACTGGCGTGGACGAGAAAATCAGGTATAGCCCCACCCCAGAACTACATCCGGCACCCCTAGTTCACACCTCATAGGTCCCCGCTATACATACCCCTTTCCCCCTTTCTTTCTATTCCCACTTAAGCCTCAGGAAGTTCAGTTCCTAGGGCCGGAGAGATGGCACAGTGGTAGGGCTTTGGCCTTGCACAAAGCCAATCCAAGACAGAAGGTGGTTCGAATCCCGGAATCCCATATGTTCCCCCCAATGCCTGCCAGGAGCGATTTCTGAGTGCAGAGTCAGGAGGAACCTCTGAGCGCTGTCAGGTGTGACCCCCCCTAGAAAAGGAAATTCAGTTACTGGGCCCCTTCTGCCTCCTACTCCATCAGAACTGGGAGTCTGGGGTCAGAGGGGTAGGTGGTTCAGTGGGTAGGGTGCCTGTTTGGCATGCAGTTGACCTGGGTTTGATCTCCCTCATCCATATGGGGTCCTCCGAGCCTGCCAGGAGGTGCAAAGCCAGGCATGCCAAAATACTAAGACAAAAACTGGGAGTCTGAACGCCCAGCTCTAGTGACCTGGAGAGCCCTCAATCTGATTCCCACCTTTTTTTTTTTTTTTTTTTTGGTTGTTGGGTTACACCCGATGGCGCTCAGTGGTTACTCCTGGCTCTGTGCTCAGAAATTGCTCCTGGCAGGCTCTTGGGACCATATGGGATGCCACCGTCTGTGTTGGATCGGTTGTGTGCAAGGCAAAAAGCCCTATAGCTGTGCTATCTCTCCAGCTGGTTGCTACCTTTTTGTTTTGTTTTGTTTTGAGATCCCCCAGAGGCACTCAGGTTACTCCTGGCTCTGTGCTCAGGGGTAGGATCAATGGACCTTATGGAATGCTAGGGATCGAACCCCAATTAGTTTGTACCAGGCAAATGTCTTCCCAGCTTCCTTGCTCTGGCCCCTGATTCCCATTTTCTGACCATCTTTGAGACCTTGGGCCTAGGACAGGATTCTGGGCCTGAGGTAGCCTCCGTCCTTCAGCCCCGGCTTCCAGCTCTTGTCTGAGGCTCTGTCCCTGTCCCTAGGGATATGTATAGCCAGAGCACAGCTGCCGTGACCACCTACGCGGGCATCTTCACCGACCAGCTCTTCTTCCTGCTCAGCGGAGACCAGTAACAAATGGGCCCCACTCTCCAGCTTGCTCTCAACACCCCGAGTCCCTCCAGCTGTCTTCAATAAAATTGAATCAAGCTGATTGATTTTCTTGAACTGTCGTAGTTTTCTGAGTTTCTGGGAGATCTTGGGGAGCTCCTGGTTCAGGCTGAGTGTTGAGCAAGAGAAAAATGTGGGCGTCTCTGTCTCCTTCAACCTGATACCTGTCTGCAGCAGCTCTTTTTACTTATTTTTTATTTTATTTTTGCTTTTTTGGGTCACATCCAGTGGTGCTCAGGGGTTACTCCTGGCTCTGCATTCAGAAATCGCTCCTGGCAGGCGGGGGGTGGGGGGTATATGGGATGCCGAGGATCGAACCTGGGTCTGTCCCGGATTAGCAGTGTGCAAGGCAAACTTCCTACCATTGTGCTATCGCTCTGATGCTGGCAGCAGATCTGGAGAGGAGCCGGCTCAAGATGGGGGACCCTGCATAGGATTGGGGTATTGGGAAGATCATGGGTTTTGGGTGATGTGAAAGTGAGGGGGTCAGAACTCAGTGGCTCCCAGAGGCCTGCCCATGTTCCTATACATGTGGCCAGAGGCCAGGGGCGAAAGTCCAACAGTCCAGCTCTGCGTGGCCTCTTGGCTGTAAGTCAGTGCTGTTTTCCCCTGGGTTTAGTCATCAGAGCATTCTGAGGTTTTTTGTGAGCTGTTCTCGCCAGCACAGCACCCCGGGACGCCTCTGCAGCCCTCACACTGTTTTTTTGCTCTGTTTAGTGCCCGGGAGTAACCCCAAGTCAGGCCTGGGCTGGGCCACCTTCCCGGCAGGCAGGCAGGCAGACAGGCAGGCCAGCTGCCCCCCAGTTGTTATTGTTATCATTATTTGGCTTTTGGGCCACACAGAGCGATGCTCTGGAGTTTATTCCCAGCTCTGCACTCAGGGACCACTTCTGGATGGGATTTGGAAACCATCTGGGAGTGCCTGAACCCACTTCTGATCTCTAGTAGCCCCCCAAAAGCCTCTTTTGAGGTGAAGTGGTAGTGCTGGGAAATCCAGAGCACAATGGGAGAAATCAGAGTGAGGGTTGGTTGGGATTGGAAAGTGGGGGCGGGCCGGAGTGATAGCACAGCGGTAGGGTGTTTAACTTGCACGTAACAGATCCCAGATGGACCGGGGTTCGATTCCTGGCATTCCAAATAGTTTCCAGAGTCTGCCAGGAGCGATTTCCAGGCATAGGTTCAGGAGTAACTCCTGAATGTCTTTGGGTGTGGCCCAAAACAACAAAAAGCAAACAAACAAACAAAAAAAGTAAAATGGGGGGAGTTAAGGGACCAGCAGACCGGACTGGAGGGGAGAGATTATTGTGGGATCTAGTTCATCCAGGACACATGCTTGGGACAGAGAACACTCACTTGGTGGGAACCCCCAGGGGCACCTCGAGGCTTAAGCTCAGAAGCCCCCGCTGACCCATTTGGTTCTGGGGGGTGTCTCTGGTCACCTTCGAGCATTGACCTGTCCAGGCTGAGTACAGTTGGAAGTGAAGAAAAAAAAGGGAAAAATACAAAGTTCTGTGGCCAGAGAAGGAGTGAGTCATGCAGAACCCCAGAAGCCTTCTGGATGGATCCCCAGGGTGGAGGGTGGTACAGAGGCCCCCATCGCTGGTAGGAAGAGCATCTGGGGCCTTTCACCCTTCCAGGCAGCTGCCAGCCCAGTGGCAAACAGGGGCCTAAGGAGGAGGGGTGGGAAACGTCTCCAGGGCTTGGGAAGAGCTGAGACTGCCAAGCCCAGGGGGTGTTAAGGAGGGGGGGACCCCTGAGGAACAATCCCTGCTCTGTCCACTTGTTTCCCATGAACTCTGGGCCAAATCCAGCAGCCTCGAAGCCAATTCTGCTTCCAGCCAACCCCCAGGCCGTCTCAGGCTCCTCCTTTCTTTCTCAAGCTCCCGCCCCCAGCCTCGTTCCCCCCCTCTGGAGGGGGGGAACCCAGGATCTCTCTCTCCCTCTGACTCAGGACCCCAAAATTCTCCCCACCTTCTTTCCAGGCCCCTTTGGGCCTTAGAACCTGACCCCGGGTATGCTATGGTGGTTGGCTGGCTCCCCCTAGTGGAGGATGAGGTGGGTCTGGCCTGGAGGAAGGGAAGCATTTATTTGGGTTCCTGGATGAATTTGAGGGTACAGGTGAGGGAGAGCCAGGATAAGTCCCCACTTGGGCTGAGGGAGGGTCTATGAAGAAGACGGGGTTCAGTAGAAGGGGGTGACAGGGAAGTCTCGGATATGTTTGTTTGTTTTTGCAACATTCAGGTTCCTGGCTTTGTGCTCAGAAATCGATCCTGGTAGGCTTGGGGGACCATATGGGATGCCCAGGATCTAATCCAGGTCCATCCTGGGTTGGTCACATGCAAGGCAAATGCCCTACTGCTATGTTACTTTGGCCCCCGAGGATATGGTTTTAAGACGACTTAGCTGTCTAGACTTTTTGTTTGCTTTTTGGGGCCATACCCAGCAGCGCTCAGGTTTTATTCCTGGTTCTGCGCTCAGAAATGGCTCCTGGCAAACTCAGGGGACCATATGGGATGCTAGAGATCGAACCCAGGTCAGACGTGTGCAAAGAAACACCCTATTTGCCTCACTGTGCTACTGCTCCAGCTCCATCTAGGTTTTCTGGTATTCTTCAATTTCAGTTTATGCAAGAAATTTCATAATTTTTATTTTTTTGGTTTATGGACACACCCAGCAGTGCTCAGGGCTTACTTCTGGCCTTGCACTCAGGAATCACTCCGGACAGTTCTCAGAGGAACCTATGGGATTTTGGGGATCAAACCTGAGTCAGACTCCTCCAGCCTCCTGATAGTCAAGCCCTACCTCCAGCCCCCTAATTTTATAATTTTCGTATGCTTGCTTTGGTGGGGGGCACACGTGGTGGTGCTCAGTAGCTGTTCTCAGCTCACTGCTGACAGGTCACTCCTGGTAGTGTTTGGTGATAAAACCTGGAGGCTCGGGGCCGGGCGGTGGCGCTGGAGGTAAGGTGCCTGCCTTGCCTGCGCTAACCTAGGACGGACCGCGGTTCGATCCCCCGGCGTCCCATATGGTCCCCCAAGAAGCCAGGAGCAACTTCTGAGCGATAGCCAGGAGTAACCCCTGAGCCTCACAGGGTGTGGCCCAAAAACAAAAACAAAAAAAAAAAAAAAAAAAAAAAAAAACCTGGAGGCTCCTATATGCAAAATGTGCTCCAATCCTTGGAGACCTCTCCGAACTCCAAACCCTCATTTTATCACCCTTTTTGGGAGCCATATTCAGTAGTGCTCAGAGCTAGTCCTGTCTCCCTGCTCTGCAGTGACCCCTAGAGGTACTAGAAAGTTTTGTGGTCCAACTGGGTAGACAACCCCAACTCCTAAAGCGAATGGTTAAGGTGGTTGGGTTTTTTGTTTTGTTTTGTTTTTGGGTCACACCCGGCGGTGCTCAGGGGTTACTCCTGGCTGTCTGCTCAAAAATAGCTCCTGGCAGGCACGGGGGACCATATGGGACACCGGGATTCGAACCAACCACCTTTGGTCCTGGATTGGCTGCTTGCAAGGCAAACACCGCTGTGCTATCTCTCCCGGCCCTGTGGTTGGGTTTTTTAGTCCTGATTGTTGGCTCAGTACTTACTCCTGGCCAGGATCTAGGGTCGGCATGGTGTGTTTCGGGTTGAATCTGGGTCAGTCTAAACTCAAGCTCCTAGTAACATATTATTATTATTATTATTATTATTATTATTATTATTATTATTATTATTATTATTGAGGGGGCCACACTCAGTGGTGCTCAGGGGACACTCCTGGCTCTATGCTCGGAAATCGCTCCTAGCAGGCTTGGGGGACCATATGAGATGCCAGAGATAGAACATGGGTCCTTGCCGGGTCGGCCACATGCAAGACAAATGCCCTGTCGCTGTGCTATAGCTCAGACCCCTTCTTTAATTTTTGGCTTTGGGGTTAAACTCAGGTCGAAGCTGTGCAAGGCACACGCCTTATGGGCTCTGTTATTGTTTTGGCCCATTTGACACATTTTCATGTTTCCTTCCATTCTCTTTGGCCTTCAGAGGCAAGTCATTAAGACAGTTTCATTCTTTCACCATCCCCAGAAGCGGTGTTGCTTAGTAGCAACACAGACTACACAGACAGTAAGGAAACAGTGCCAGGAGTCAGGGTGGGGAACTCCAGGACCAAACAGGGTTCCAGTAAAAGCCCAGTCCGGAGGCACAGGGAGGATCCTCTGGGAGAGATCCAAACTCAGAAGAAAGTTGAGGAAGTAAACTGTTTACTCTTCAGTTCAAAACAAAAGCCTGGGGGCCGGGCCGTGGTGCTGGAGGTAAGGTGCCTGCCTTGCCTGCGCTAGCCTAGGACGGACCGCGGTTCGATCCCCCGGCGTCCCATATGGTCCCCCAAGAAGCCAGGAGCAACTTCTGAGCGCATAGCCAGGAGTAACCCCTGAGCGTCACAGGGTGTGGCCCAAAAACCAAAAAAAAAACAAAAAAACAAAAAAACAAAAGCCTGCTTTCCTTCCAGGCAGAGTACCAAACAGCTTGGAGATTGGGATGTTAGCAAGCCCTGGGGCCAAATTGCCCAGGGCAAGTAGTGAAGAAGAAAGGCAAGGCAGAAACTAGCACAAAATCAAGTAGACAGAAGAGGAAGGAACTGGGAGGCCAGAGAGATAATAAGACACAAATTGCCCAGGGCAAGTAGTGAAGAAGAAAGGCAAGGCAGAAACTAGCACAAAATCAAGTAGACAGAAGAGGAAGGAACTGGGAGGCCAGAGAGATAATAAGACACAGACTGGCCTTGCACGTGGAAGACCAGGGTTTGATCCCTTGCGACAAGGTCACCTGAGCACCTCCAGGAGTAATTCCTGAGTGCAGAACCTGGTGTAAGCACAGAGCACTGCCTGGAGTGGGGTGGCTTTAGGCCTGTAAACAAAAGCAAGCTGCCAAGCTGGCCAGTACAAGGTCTGCATGCAGAGCTCCATCTAGCTAGAACCCCAAGATAGACCCCCTAGTATCTATCCTAGGGCCCCCCTAAACACTGCACTGGGAAGGACCCAAGACCCCTTGAACACACCTGCAGAGTTTGCTCCCCAAACCCTCCAGAAAGTATTAAATGGTTCTGAGCCCAGGAAGCCAAGTGCAGGAGTTACGAGGATAAAATATATAAATGAATAAATTAAATAGCATGGGCCGGTGCGGTGGCGCAGGCGGTGGGGCGTCTGCCTTGCACGCGCTAACCTAAGACGGACCTGGGTTCAATCCCCCCGACATCCCATATGGTCCCCCAAGCCAGGAGCGATTTCTGAGTGCATAGGCCAGGAGTAACCCCTGAGTGTCACCGGGTGTGGCCCAAAAACAAAACAAAACAAAAGTCTGGATTGCTTTGGAAGGGAGAGCACGAAACGAGAGCACCGAGGCAGAGCAAAAGTAAAAGCACCCAACCATAAAAACCAGCACGCAAATCGGATTACAGTGGCCGGGAAGGATCAACCAACCTCCAACTACGGTGGCCGAGAGAGGTAAAAAAAAAAAAACCAAAAACCTTGGAATCGCAGATCCGGTAGTTTTAAGCGGATAAGGCGTTGCAGAAGGGTGCGTCAGGGGTTCACTAAAATGGGAAGAAAACCTGGAGCTGCGGGAAAGATATGCATGAACCAAAAAAACTCTCAGAAATTCAAAACACACAACAGCATGGAGGGGGAAAAGCAAACCGGAGTACGGTGGCCGCACGGGGCCATTCCCCGCCGCCGGCAGTGGTCTTCGCGAAGAGGCGGGGCTTAGAGGCGCTCGCGCGCTACAGTGGCCCGCAGGTCCATCCCGAATGCAATGCGAAATCTCGCGAGATGGCGCCGGCGCCTGCGCATACGTGCACGGGGCGGGGCCGAGCGCGGGGGCGGGGACCCGGAGCGGGAAGATGGCGGCGGCGCAGGAGGCGGACGGGGCCGGCAGCGCCGTGGTGGCGGCCGGGGGAGGCGGCTCCGGCCAGGTACGGAGGCCGGGAGGGCCCCGAGGGCTTCTCCCCGACCTGGGGGGCCCCCCGAGAGGCGTGTCCTGCCCCTCGCCCTCCAGATCCCCGGCGCTGCTGACTCCATGCCCAGAGGGACCTTGAGTCCCTGGGCCCAGGTCCCCTGCACGCTCGGGCCTGGATCTGGGGGAGCCCCTGGCGCTTGGGGGGGACGGGCCCGACCCCTGCACACATGCCCGGGGTCCTCCAGGCAGCGACCCCAGCCTCGGAGACTTCACCCCCAGAGTCTGGGCTGGGGCTCCAGCCAGTGAGGGACCTCCCTGAACCCCAAGTTGGAGGATTCGAGGCTCCTCTGAGCTCTGGGAAAGTCTGATCCCGATCTGGAGCTTGGGGAGGTGGAGGGGACAGGCCCATTTGACAGGTGGGGGACTGCTGCACCAGGGAGACAGATGACAGCACTTGCACCAGGTCCCCCACCAGTTAGACTGAATGTTCAGTCCCCCCTCAGAGGCCAGGTATTGTTGTTGACCCTGGAATGATGAGGATCCCCCTCATCCCCTGGAGACTTAGAAGCATCATCTCTTGCTCTTTTGGGGCTGCAGACTGACTTGCCTTCCAAAGCTCGAGGTTGCAGCAGTCACCACCCATGGAGGCATGGAGGGAAAAGATGGAGTGACAGCCACTGACTGTCGACCCACCCACCCACTGAGATGTGCCTGCCATGTGGGAGGCAAGCTCCTCCGGGAGAGGTGGCAGGGCAGGTTGGGAGGAGAGAGAGAGAGCACTGTGTTGCTTGGATGTGTGACCTTGGGCCTCCCTTTCTCAGAGGGATCTGGAGGGGCTACCCCGTGATGGGCCCTAAAGCCCACTCCAGCCCTGGGTTCCTTCAGGGCAGAGGGCTGCTAGGAAAACAATGATTTTGGAAGCCTGAATGACTGGGGGTGTGGGGAGTGACAAAAGGCTGAACTTTGGGGAGCCCTGGGGAAAAAGAAGGCAGGTGAGCTGGGGACTCATCACTCAGTATCTGAATTCCTGCAGGATCTTCCAGGTAAAAGCAGGTGGAGGGGGCGGGGCAGGGCAGGCAGTGTTTGGGGGTTAGGCTGGAGGGGAATATGTGTTGCTGCTGGTCTTCACACTGGCCAGTGTCCCCCACTTCCATGTGGATGCTGTGGGGGTGATCAGAAGAGATCCTGGGCTCCGACTCTGCCACCTTTCCTGGCATGTGCCTTTGCCCTCAAGAAGAAGCAGATGTTGGTTGGCCAGTGACAGTCTTGCAGAAGCACAGGAGATGTGTGAGTGTGTGTGTGTGTGTGTGTGTGTGAGAGAGAGAGAGAGAGAGAGAGAGAGAGAGAGAGAGAGAGAGAGAGAGAGAGAGAGAGAGAGAGAACAAGTGTCTTGGGCAGTGTAACAGGCTTGGTGGATAGTGCAAGTACACACACCCTGTCCCAGTGCTCAACCCAGATGTTAAAGTATGGGGAAGCCCCACAGAGTCACCTTGACTTGAGATGCCCCTAGATACAGAGACCATCAGCCTCTCCCAAACTTTCCCCACCGAAGTGTATCATACTGTCTCTCCCCATCAGGTCCATACACAATTCTCCCCATGTGCCTTGCTGAACCCAGCTGGCTCCAGGCCCCCAGGAAGGCATTTCTGTCCGGGTCTGACTAGATTAAGTCTGTCCCTCTTCTCCCCCAAACCCACATCATCTGCTCTACCTTCACTGGCCTGGAAAACCCCCAGAGGACAAAAGTGGGTCCCTAGGTTGCCAGGGTGCGATCCCCACTGCCCATGCTATATGTCTGGTGGTGGCTGTGGGGAAGGACACCCCACTTCCCAGCCTGTTGCGGTCTCAGCTGGGCCTTCCAAGGTTCACAGGCTGGGCTTTGGGGCTCAGTCGCTATCGAGCACCCACATTGGGTCAGTAAGAAAATAGTTTGTGGGAAAGTGGCAGTGCTGGGGGGGGGGGGACACTGTGACTGCTGTGGAGGGTGCTGGACAGAGGAGAAGGAAGGGAATCTGGGGAGGGGCTGGGGTGTGTGTGTTTGAAGGGACAGGAGTGCAGCGGGGTGGCTCAACAAAGTGGGAGGACTTTGCTTTTCCTGAGGAAATATGAGATGTTCATCTATGGTCCGTACGGGTCCGGGGCCCTGAAATGAATGTCCTCTGTCCCTCTGTCTTCATCTAAAGTGCTCATGTCCACCACTGTTTCCACCTCTGTCTTGGCCTGGCTCCCTGGTGCTTTGGGGCCTTCCTTTGAGTCTGGCTTCATTCTGGGGTGCATTTCCCACAAACCACCTCCTAGCCACTTGGGGGCGCTGTTCGGGCGCCTGTAGGAGGAGCCTAAGAGGCCTCCAGAGTGAATGCACCTCTGGGTCCTGAGACCCTGAGTCAACTCACTCCCACTGGCCACCCTGATGGCAGCGATGTTGGATCCCTTCGCCCACCTGTCTCCTCCAGCTTATCTTTTTCTGGCTGCCTTCCTGTGGGGGTCTTGGGGAGGGGTCACACCTAGAAGTGTGCGGAGTTTGCTCCTGGTGGAGTTTTGCTACACAGAGGCTGGACAGGGTGTCTGGCCTGTAAGAACCCAATCAGCCCTGGGTACATCTCTTTGGCCCTCCTGGCTGTGGGGGTGTTTGTTTTTTTGGGGGAGGGGTGTTTCTGTCTCCACCCTGGGCCCATCTCTGCCCTGGCACTAAGGACCCTCGGGGATACCTTCGTGTGCTGTAAGGTCCTGGCAGCCCTGAGTTCTGTTGGTACGCCAGGAGGTGACAGCATGGTAACTTCTTTCTGCTCCCTATGAGGAAGGCAAGAAGGGCAGGTTCTGGTTCAGAGGCCCAGGAGGAAGAGGATTTGGAAGTTCAGTGGGGGGCCCTGCCCTACAGGGGCATTTGCCATTTCCAGGGGTGCTTGTGAGAAGACATCTGCCTCGGTGCTCAGGGCTCACTCCTGACACTGACTGAGAGGAGAGTGGAGGGAGGTGGGTGGCTGGGGACAGGGTGTGAGTCTTGTGAGGTCCAGTACAGAGGCTGGCACGGCCCCGTGAACAGGCACCCCAGGCCCTTCTGGCTTTGCCTGGCCTCACTGGAGCAGTGACCTCCCATGGCCCCTCTGAAGTGATCCCCTGGTCAGCCCTGGCCCCCAGACTGTGGCGGCACCTGAGATGTCCCCAGACCCTTCTTACTACACCTTGTAGCCCCAACGCCTCTGGAGTTCTTCCTCCAGAGTGCACCTCCCATGTCACTGTCTTCAGGAAGCCTTTCTTGACTCTCAGGCACAGCAAGGAGCCCCCCTCTGGTCTCCTGTAACCCAGATCACTCAGCCTCTGGGTTTGCTCTTTTTGACAACAGGTCTGCCACCATAGGAGGACCAAAGAGGTAGGCTCACCTCTGTCCCCAGCAGAGGAGACCTTTATAAAGGGAATTTTTGTTTGTTTGGGTTTTTTTTTTTTGGGGGGGGTCACACCCAGCAGTATTCAGAGTTAATCCTGGTTCTATGCTCAGAAATCGCTCCTGGCAGGCTCGGGGGACCATATGGGATGCTGGGATTCCAACCACCGTCCTTCTGTATGCAAAGCAAATGCCCTACCTCCATGCTATCTCTCCCGCCCTGTTTTGTTTTTTTGAGCCTCACCCAGCTGCTCTCAGGGGGACTTCTGGCTCTGCATTCAGAAATTACTCCAGGCAGGCTTGGGAGTCCATATGGGATGCCCGGGATCAAAACCTAGGTTTCAAACCCAGGTCAGTGTTTGCAGTACAAACACCCACACACTGTGCTGTTCTTTTTTTTTTTGGGTTTTTGGGCCACACCCGTTTGATGCTCAGGGGTTACTCCTGGCTAGGCACTCAGAAATCGCCCCTGGCTTGGGGGGACCATATGGGACACCGGGGGATTGAATCTAGGTCCTTCCTTGGCTAGCGCTTGCAAGGCAGACACCATACCTCTAGTGCCACCTTCCCGGCCCCACACTGTGCTGTTCTTAAGACATTTTTCTCTCCTTCCTTCCTTCCTTCCTTCCTTCCTTCCTTCCTTCCTTCCTTCCTTCCTTCCTTTCCTTCCTTCCTTCTTTCCTTCCTTGTTTCCTTCCTTCCCTTCCCTCCTTTCTTCCTCCCTTCTTTTCTTCTTCGTTTTCTTTCTTTCTTTCTTTCTTTCTTTCTTTCTTTCTTTCTTTCTTTCTTTCTTTCTTTCTTTCTTTCTTTCTTTCTTTCTTTCTTTCTTTCTTTCTTTCTTTCTTTCTTTCCCTTCCTTCCTTCCTTCCTTCCTTCCTTCCTTCCTTCCTTCCTTCCTTCCTTCCTTCCTTCCTTCCTTCCTTCCTTCCTTCCTTCCTTTTGGTTTTTGGGCCACACCCGGTGACGCTCAGGGGTTACTCCTGGCTATGCGCTCAGAAGTTGCTCCTGGCTTCTTGGGGGACCATATGGGACGCCGGGGGATCGAACCGCGGTCCATCCTAGGCTAGCGCAGGCAAGGCAGGCACCTTACCTCCAGCGCCACCGCCCGGCCCCTCTTTCTTTCTTTCTTTCTTTCTCTCTCTTCCTTCCCTTCCTTCCTTCCTTCCTTCCTTCCTTCCTTCCTTCCTTCCTTCCTTCCTTCCTTCCTCCCTCCCCCCTCCCTCCCTCCCTCCCTCCCTCCCTCCCTTCCTCCCTTCCTCCCTTCCTTCCTTCCTTCCTTCCTTCCTTCCTTCCTTCCTTCCTTCCTTCCTTCCTTCCTTCCTTCCTTCCTTCCTTCCTTCCTTCCTTCCTTCCTTCTGTTCTCCCCTTCCTCCCTCCCTCCCTTCTTTCCTTCCGCCACACACAGGTTACTCCTGGCTCAGTGCTCAGGGCACCATACAGTCCTGTGTGGAACCAGGAGCCTGATCCTGCAGGGGAAGAGCCCCTCCTTTGTCTTAGCCACTCACCCCTACAGCACACCCCTTGGCCGACACCCCCCCTCACCGCCTCTGTCCCCTCCGTGCAGGTGACCAACAACGGCAGCATCGCGAGAGACTCGCAGGCCGAGACACAACCCCAGAACCCAGCGCCCCAGCCGGCACCCAACGCTTGGCAGGTCATCAAAGGCGTGTTATTCAGGTAAGTGGGTGCTGGGCAGGGGTCCCCGAGGGTCCTGGCTGGCTGGCAGGGGCTGGGGTCGGGGAGAGAGGGCAGTGCTACTGCGCCCCCTGCTGGCCTGCTTTGTCCCCTGCATTCCCTCGTCTTGGTCTCTGGGTGTCAGGCTCTTCCTTGGTGCTCATTCTCCCTCATGTCTGTCCCGGGTGCAGCCTCAGATGCTTTGTCTGGGTTGGCGAGGAGTGGTCAGCCCGGCTCCCACCTCATCTCAACCCTTCCCTTCCCCTTCCTATGTGGGATGCCGGGAATTGAACCTGGGTCAGCCCCATGCAAGGCAAATGCCCTCCCTACTGGACTCTCACTCCGGCCTCTGCATCTTTTTGGGAAGATGAACATATTTTGTGTACTCAGGGTTTACTCCTGGCTCCTGCCCCGGTGCTCAGGGGACCATATCGGAGGCCAGGGATCCAACCCAGGTCGGCCCCATACAAGGCCAAAACCCAGTAGCCAGAGCAATAGCACAGTGGTAGGGCATCTGGAATGTTTTTGCCTCACTGATTGCACCTCAGAGATCTTCCCACCTCACCCCCCAGGGAAGCGTTCTCCAGGGCCCAGTTGACTCTGGGCAGCAGCAGGAGCACCCCAGACCGTTTTCTCGTCTGCCATGGCTGGGGGCTGCTCCGGCCTGTACTCAGGGGTCACCCGTGCACCTGGGGAACCTGCTGTGCTGGCGCTCAAGCTAGGCCTCCCGCCTATTCTTTGCCCTTGGAGCTCTCTCTCTTTCTCTCCCTCTTTCATTATCTCACCTTGCACTTCTTATTTATTTTTATTTATTTAATTTTATTTTTTCTTGACTGTTGGGCCACACCCCCAGCAGCGCTCAGGGGTTCCTCCTGGCTCTGTGCTCAGAAATCGCTCCTGGCAGGCTCTGAGGAACATATGGGATGCCGGGGATAGAAACTGGTCCTTCATGCATGCAAGGCAAATGCCCTACCACTATTGTGCTATTGTTCTGGCTATTGGGTTTTGTTTTTTCATTTGTTTTAAGTGATTTTTGGTCACACTTGGCAGTATTGAGGGGTGCTGGGGCTCAAGGGTCAAGCTCCGACCTCCGTCTGCTCCAGGGCTTTTCACTGCCTGCCCAGCAGCCCCTGCTCAGTTACTGGCCAGTGGGACTCAGGCCTTGCAGTGGGGTCTAGCCAGGCGTTCTGAGGCTTCAGGCAGGCCCAGAGGGGCTAGAGAGAGGGAGGGTTAGGGTTGGGGCTCATCCTCAGCTATAGCGGGGAGCCCTGATGGGGGTTCTGGAGAGATCTGTGGGGGGGGGCAGGATAGGGTGACTTTCCACATCTGTCAGGTTTCCCTGGGGCACAAATATGGATTTTCTGGCATCGCAGAAGGAAGAGCGGGGGCTCCTGACTTGGCACCCCTGGAGCCTGAGAGTTGGGGTGTGGCTGGCCCCCTGTAGCCCAGCATATGCAGTGAGAGGGCACCCTGCGAGGGAACTGTGGGCATGTGGGATGTGTTCCACAGGGTGTTCTGGGGGGGCTGTGCTCCTAAGTGGGTGCTGGGGACCCCAATTTGCACCCAAGCACCCAGCCTGGGACCCCAAGTTCTCACTGGATTCGCCAGAGCTGCCGGGGACAGTCACTACACCTCCACTCTCCCTTGCATCTTCTTGTTTTGTTTTGGGGATCACACCCGGAGGCACTGAGGGGTCCTGACTCTGCATTTAGAAGTCGCTCCTGGCGATTATGGTTCAGGGGACCATATGGGATACTGGAATTCGAATCAGGGTCCATCCTGGGTTGACCACGTGCAAGGCAAATGCCTTACCGCTGTGCTATCGCCCCAGTGCTCCCTTGGCATCTTGACTAAACCAGGTGCCTCTCTCAGAGTCAGAGGAGGCCCCCTGGGAGCCCCGTGGCCAGGCCTCCTTTGCTCACCCCAGGGACGCCCAGGCAGGCAGCAGATGGCTCAGCTGGGCTCTGGCCCCTGAGAGCCGGACCTGGGGCTCCTGCCAGCAGAGGCAATGTCCGGGGCCTGAGCCTGCTCTACGGTGGGGTTCAGGGCTCCACAATGAGCACCCCACCACCCTGAGAATTCCCTCCCAGTAGTTTTCCAGGCTTTTTCTGGTGCCTGAAAGCTCTGCTGTGATTCTTTTTTTTTTGGGGGGGGGTCACACCCAGCAGCGCTCAGGGGTTACTCCTGACTCCATGCTCAGAAATCACGGGCCGGGAAGGTGGTGCTAGAGGTAAGGTGTCTGCCTTACAAGCGCTAGCCAAGGAACAGACCTCGGTTCGATCCCCCGGCGTCCCATATGGTCCCCCCAAGCCAGGGGCGATTTCTGAGCACATAGCCAGGAGTAACCCCTGAGCGTCAAACGGGTGTGGCCCAAAAACCAAAAAAAAAAAAAAAAAGAAATCGCTCCTGGCAGGCTCGGGGGACCATATGGGATGCCCAGATTCAAACCAATGACCTTCTGCATGAAAGGCAAATGCCTTCCCTCCATGCTATCTCTCTGGCCCAAAATGTTTAAAGTTTTTTTTGTTTTTTTTTGTTTTTTGGGGGGGTCACGCCTGTTTGATGCTCAGGAGTTACTCTTGGCTAAGCACTCAGAAATTGCCCCTGGGTTGGGGGGACCATATGGGACGCCGGGGGATCAAACCACGCTCCTTCCTTGGCTAACGCTTGCAAGGCAGACACTTTACCTCTAGCGCCACCTCACCGGCTCCCCCGCTGTGATTCTTGACTCAGCCTCAGTCCTCGGCTTCTCGCTCCCGTGTTTAGTTCCTCGGACCTGGGGTGTTTCTGGGATTGCTCTGGGGTCCTCTGTAGTCCAAGATCCCAACCCCGCCTACTGCTCGCTCCAGGGTCCTCAGATGGGGACAAAACAGAGTGGTGTCCAGTCTCAGGGATTTTTGTTTTGTTTTGTTTTGTTTTTGTTTGTTTGTTTTTGGGCCACACTCGTTTGATGCTCAGGGGTTACTCCTGGCTAAGCGCTCAGAAATTGCCCCTGGCTTGGGGGGACCATATGGGACGCCGGGGGATCGAACCGTGGTCCTTCCTTGGCTAGCGCTTGCTCACCAGCCCCTTGTTTTGTTTTGTTGTTTGGGTCACACCAAGCAGTGCTCAGGGGTTACTCCTGGCTCTGTGCCCAGAAATCGCTCCTGGCTTGGGGGACCATATGGGATGCTGGGGATCGAACCCAGGTCTGTCCAGGTAGACATGTGCAAGGCAAACGCCCTACTGCTGTGCTATCGCTCCAGCCCCTTTTTTATTTATTTTTTATTTTTTTTATGTTTATTTTTTTGGTTTTTGGGCCACACCCGGCATTGCTCAGAGGTTACTCCTGGCTGTCTGCTCAAAAATAGCTCCTGGCAAGCACGGGGGAACCATATGGGACACCGGGATTCGAACCAACCACCTTTGGTCCTGGATCGGCTGCTTGCAAGGCAAACGCCGCTGTGCTATCTCTCCAGGCCGGGGCCTCCCTTTTTTATTTTTTATTTTTTTGCAGTCTCAGGGATTCATAGCTTTCCTCTGCCAGCCTCAGTTTCCCTGCTTGGCTTGACAGAGCCCGGGAATACCAGGTCCACCCCTCCTTATACCGGTGAAGTGTGGCTGTGTGGCCTCCAGTCTCTGAACCGTCGCCCTGTGACTAACAGACATCCTGATTGAACAAAGTCCTTTAACACAAAGTATGGGGGACACTGTAGCATAGAAGAAAAGGGGGCCACATACCCCATCACAGTGTGCACTAGTGTGTGGGCCACTGGTTTGAGGTCCTTGTTTCTGTGGCTCCCTGAACCCGGTTCCATCCCCGGCAGACCATATGATCTCCTAAGCTTTGCCAGGAGTGAATCCTGAATGCAGAACCAGGAGTAATCCCAGAGCAACACTGAGTGTGGCCTGAAAATAAATGGAGAAATAATTCCGAAACTCCCATCTCCCGAGTCTGTATCCTGGTGCTGCCTCCCTGGCCCAGCCCCCGGCAAAGCACTGCAGGCCTGGCCACACTGTTCTAGAAGACAGTGTTAGCTTTGGTCCTGAGAGAGCACAGCAGGGATGGCCCTTCGTGTCTTGCACGTTGTCTTGCCAACAACCTGGGCTCAACCCCAGGTACCACTTTGGGCCCCCCCAGTACTACCAGGAGTGACCCCAGAGCTCAGCTCTGCCAGTCATAGCCTGAAAACCAGAAAGATAGAAACACAAAGAACTCTGGGGAGCATGGTAGATCCTTGCGGACTCTTCCAGCTGTGGTCCTGGAGGCCAGATAGGGCCTGCCCCAGCGAACCCTGGCCACACTCCTATTGTCGGAACATTCCTTGTTTCTGGGGCTGCACCTGGGAGAAGGGTAGATGCCTCCTAAATTCTGATTCCATGAGGTGTGTCGATGGGGAACCTGAAGGTGATTTCATGCTTTGCTTCTGGGGATACCCCTGCAGTGCTCAGGGACTAGGCTTGGCAGGGTTGGGGGACCTTCAGGGATGTGGGGAATCAGACTGCTTCCACCATCACCCCTCTGCGATATCTAAGGCCCTGCTGTGAAATCTGGAAGGATTGTTCTTCCTAAACTGTGGCCTCCCGGGGCTTGGGGTTCTCTCATCTGGGGGGACTTGAGGGGACTGTGAACCCCAGGTTGAGACAAGGCCGCCCCAGCCCCTCCCTGGGCACACATAGCATCATCCTGAGTCAGGCCAGGTTTGGGACCCCTGACCTAGGGGTTCTTTCTGGGAGCGCCTGGTCCTGACTTCCTTTTCCCCACTTCCTCGCAGGATCTTCATCATCTGGGCCATCAGCAGCTGGTTCCGCCGGGGCCCAGCTCCCCAGGACCAGACAGGCCCCGGGGGAACCACACGTGTCGCCAGCCGCAACCTCTTCCCCAAAGACACTTTAATGGTAACTTAAGGGGGAGGGAGAGGACGGGAGGGATGATGTGGACACAGTGGGGGCCCCATGCATCCCTGGGACAATCTCAGGGAGAGACTGGGGTTCAGGAGTGGGGAGTCCTGGCCATGGCCTCACCCCAGTCTTCAGAGAGAGGGACCCCCTGTGGGCTCAGTGGGAGACACTCACCTTGCGTGTTCTCTGCACAAGAAGCTCATGGACTGATTTCTGTTTCTTTGACTTGGGGGGCACACCTGGTGGTGCTCAAAGATGACTCCTGGTAGGCTTAAGGACTATGGGATGCCAGGGATGGAATCCACATCAGCCCCTTGAGCAAGGCAAATGCCTTCCCGCTGGACTCTCACTTCAGCCTTTAAATACATAAATTGGGGGGAGGGCGAGTCTGACAGGTTCTTTCAGCTTTTTTGGGGGTGGGGCACACCCAGAGACGCTCAGCTTTTACTCCTAACTCTGTGCTCAGAAATTGCCCTTGGTAAGCTCAGGGGACCATATGGAATGCCTAGGATTGAACCCGGGTTCGTCCCAGGTTGGCTGCATGCAAGGCAAACGTCCTACAGCTGTGTTATCTCTCCAGACCCTCTTTCAGCATTTTTTTTTGGGGGGGGGGTCACACCCGGCAGCGCTCAGGAGCTATTCCTAGTTCTATGCTCAGAAATAGCCCCTGGCAGGCACGGGGGACCAGATGGGACGCCGGAATTCGAACCACCGTCCTTCTGCATGAAAGGCAAACACCTTACCTCCATGCTATCTCTCCGGCCCCTCAGCTTTTTAAAGTTGAGAGATAGTACCAGAGAGAGGGTCCAGCTGGGAGACCATTGGCTTTGCACTTGCATGTGGCTGACCTGGGTTTGATCCCCAGCACCCCATATGATTCCCTGAGCTCTACTAGAAGTGATCCCTGAGCACAGAGCCAGGAGGAAGCCCTGAACATTGTTTCTCCTATACCCCTCAAAACAATGCTGAGATGAGGGGAACAGGAAGCCAGCATAGCATGTGTCTCCAGGGCTGCACCCCCTTTGCCGGTGTCCAGCTCTGGGAGCCCCAAGTCAGAGTGAGCTCTGTTCAGAGAGGGCGAGGTTCTTCTCGGGAGATTCCCCAGCATGACCCCCCATCCCTAAAGGCCCTGCTTGACCCAGGCGCCTGCCAGGCATGGCCAAGAGGGTGGGGAGGTTGAGCAGGGAGGAGCCCACAGACAGGCAGCTCACACCCCTCAACCCACACCCTCATCCTTCATTCCCACACCCATCTTCCCGCATCCCTCATCTACTCACCCCTTAGAGTCAAGGCTGCCCGGCTCTGCCTCCTCCTGGTGTCCTGCCTCGAAGCGTGTGGGCAGAGGGGCTCACGGCACCGTGTGTTCCCCCCATCCGCCCCCCAGAACCTGCACGTATACATCTCGGAGCACGAGCACTTCACAGACTTCAACGCGTCCTCAGCGCTCTTCTGGGAGCAGCCCGGCCTGGTGTACGGAGACTGGACGAGTGGGGACAACGCAGATGGCTGCTACGAGCACTTCGCCGAGCTGGATGTCCCGGAGGTGGGCCCCGGGAACTGTGGGTGAGGGGTTGCACGTCAGCCCCATATGCCTCCTGAACCCCGAGTGCCGCTCGAGTAGCGCCGCCAGCCTGGCCTGCTGGCCTTGGAAGGAAAGTTTGGTTGTTGCCTTTTCGAAACCTCTTTTCGTTTATCCTGGTCTGGGGGCCCACACCCTGCTGTGCCCAGGAGTAAGTCCTGGCTCTGCACTCAGGGGTCAGCCCTGGTGGGGATTGGAGGAGGTAGGAGGGACTGGGGATTGAACCCCTATTGGCCTTGTATCAGGCAAGTGCTCTGCCTCTTGTGTCATTGTCACAGTCCCCTGGAACCTTGACTGTGGCTTAGTGGTTCTTTGTTTATTTGTTGTTTGTCTTTTTTTTGGGGGGGCACACCTAGCAGTACTCAGGGGTTTACTCCTGGCTCTGCCCTCAGAAATCACTCCTGGCAAGCTTAGGGGATCATATGGGATACCAGGGATTGAGCCCAAATCTGCTGCACGGAAGGCAAATGCCCTCCCCGCTGTGTTATCACTCCGGCCCCTCAGGAGGTTTTGTGACAAGCACATCCAGTCACGTGACTCCGTGTGGGGTGGGGTCGTGACCCACTCAGTTTTAGAAGGGGGTCCGGGACATAGAGTCTGTGAGATGTTGCACTGGGCTTTGCCTGTAGGTATCCTGAGTTCCTTCTTGGGCACCAACATGGTGTCCCCGGTACCATTGGTAGGAGTCTAGAGTCTCCCCTAAGCAACTCCAGATCTAAACAAAATCTTGCATCTCAGATTGGATGTAGGGTACTTGGGATGCTGTGAGGGGCAGGGCTGGCTGTGAAAGTGTTTCCAGGTGGGTGAGCTGCTGCCCAGCAGGAATCTGGCCCTGGGTGGGACAGACACCCCACCAGCTTGGGTCCAGGTATCTGACTGGTTCCTGCAGGAGCCCAGCAGGGAGGACTGGAGTGTTTGGGGGGACAGGGCCAGGGTTCAGTGTAGTTGAGTGACTGGATCAGGGTTCATGGTATGGCCGGATGATGGGGTCAGGTGTCACTGTGGTCAGATGACAGGTCAGGGGTCTGTGACAGTGTTAGGTCAGTGTGGTTGGGTGACAGAGTGTTGGGGTTCAGGGTGTGGCCTGGTGAGGGGGCCGGGGTGGAGTTCAGGGCTGTACCCCGCCCTAAGCAACCACACCCACAGAGCGTGCAGCAGAATGGCTCCATCTACATCCACGTCTACTTCACTAAGAGCGGCTTCCACCCCGACCCACGGCAGAAGGCGCTGTACCGTCGGCTGGCCACGGTGCACATGTCCCGGAGTAAGTCGGAGGGGGCCCCTGGATGTGGCCGTTTCTGGCAGGCAGTGGCTCTGGGTGATGTGGGCCAGGCTGGACTCTGCTGACCCCTTCAGGCAGCTGAGGGGATGGAGCGGAGCCCCAAGGCCACGAGCCGATGGGCAGTAGCCTGCGGGGAGAGGGGGTTCAGACCTGCCTCCCCCACACAGTGATCAACAAGTACAAGCGCCGACGGTTCCAGAAAACCAAGAACCTGCTCACAGGCGAGACAGAGGCCGATCCGGAAATGATCAAGGTGTGGGATCCCGCCAGAGCCTTGAGGAGGGGAGGAGAGAGGGGCACCAAGCTGGGGGGACCAGCCTGTTCCCGAGCAGGGCGGGTCTGGAGCCCACTCCCATCTCCCCACAGAGGGCCGAGGACTACGGGCCGGTGGAAGTGATCTCGCACTGGCACCCCAACATTACCATCAACATTGTGGACGACCACACGCCCTGGGTGAAGGGCAGCGTGCCACCGCCCCTGGATCAGTGTGAGCCGCAGCCCCCGTCCCCGTGCGCTAACCTGTCACCCTGTGTGCCATGTTAGGTCAGGTGCCCCTGGGGCACAGCTCAGAGGGCTGCACAAGGGTTCAAGACCCCGACAGGGCCGGGGACCAGCAGCATTCTGGGGAGAGCCACAAACAACCCCGCCCATCATTTGTCAACTTTTTTTGGGGGGCGTCACATCCACTGGTGCTCAGGGGATCCTATGGGATGCTGGGGATCAAATGCGAATCGGCCGGGTGCCAGGCAAACTCCTTCCCTACTGTGCTCCCTCTCCGGCCCAATATTTTAAAAGTTGGGCAGCCTATCCCTCCCACAAAGCCCTGGCTCTGAATCCTCTCCTGAAACCCGTGTCCAGGACACTTCTTAGGGGGGGTCTCTCGGGATCCCCCAGACCTGTGAGATGCTCTCCCCTTGCCCCCCAGATGTGAAGTTCGACGCGGTGAGCGGCGACTATTACCCTATCATCTACTTCAATGACTACTGGAACCTGCAGAAGGATTATTTCCCCATCAACGCCAGCCTGGCGCGCCTGCCCCTGCGCGTGTCCTTCTGCCCTCTGTCGCTCTGGCGCTGGCAGCTCTACGCCGCCCAGAGCACCCGCTCGCCCTGGAACTTCCTGGGGGACGAGCTGTACGAGCAGTCGGATGAGGAGCAGGACTCGGTGAAGGTGCGGCCCAGAAGGGGAAGTGGGAGCTGGGCCAGGGCCACCCCGCCACTCCCCCCAAACCCTCGCCATCGGCACCCACAGGAAACCACCTGTCACCCCTCACTCCCGCCTGGGTCTGCTTCCCCCACCCCACCACCCCCTCACCCCACCACCCCCCCGTCACCAGCCTCGCTCCTTCAAGCCCCCTGAGTTGCTCTAGCATCTAACTCTGCCCCCCACTCCTCAAGCCTGGTTTCTGTTCCTCGCCCATCCCATCGCCCTGGCCTGGCCCTCCTGCCTTTCCCAGACTGCTCTCCCTTCCCATCTCAGTGCTCTGGTGGGGGGGTATAGTAGGGACCCTGGTTCTCTGCTCACAGCCACCTCTTCCAGGTGGCCCTCCTGGAGACCAACCCCTACCTGCTGGCGCTCACCATCGTGGTGTCCATTGTGCACAGCGTCTTTGAGTTCCTGGCCTTCAAGAACGGTGAGGCCAGCCCCTACTGCCTGCCCTGGGGGCCTCACACATACACCAGGGTTCCCTGCTTCACACAGACTCCCCCCAAACACATACCCCTCCCCTTGGCCCTGAAACTCCCGACCCAGAAAACCCAGAAACTCCCAGCTCCAGGGTGTGGCGGGGCTGGGAGGCGTCCAGGAAAAAGCTGGGGAACTCCGGCCTGGAGCCAGAGCAGGGAAGCCCCAGGCTGCTCCGAGGGGGTCCTGCAGTGGGGACCCTGGGGGGACAAGGGTCTCAGGGAAGTCCAGGATGACCGCCCCCAGATCCCCGTCGACGACCGCCCCTAGATCCCTGTCCACCCCCACACACAGAGCTCTAGGCCATGCCACCTTGAAAGCGACCACAGAAATGAGGTTCCCAGCAGTATTTGGGGGCTAGGAAGGGGTGCTCAAGGGTTGAAGCACAAGGCTAGGCAGAATTTACTTCTCTGTGTGGTCCATGAGCACTGCTCAGGAGCCCTCCCTCTGGCATTGGGGAGGGACAGTGGAGGATTGGATGTGCTCTTCTCTGTGGGGGGGGGGGGCTTAGCCGAACCCCACATTGTTCCCCACTCCCCACCCTCCTGCCGACGTGGGGCCACTCTGGACCTCGAGTAAAAGGAAGGGGCTGGGGTGTCCACCCTAGAGCACAGCAAGGACACGGCAGGCCTAGCCCAACTCCTGAGGCTGCGTAAGCAGGACTTGCCTCCCATGGTCTCCCTCACGCACTCTCATATGCATACACGCACACACATGTGTCATTCAGTGTCCTCTGTGTGCCCCATGCTCTGCTCTCAGCTGAGCCATCTCTCCCTCACTCATTTTTTCCTGGCTAGGATTGGGGCTTCTAGGACTGTTTCCCCCCCTGTCCCCCAAAATATCTCTGGACCCAACAGCAGGGTGGGGAGCCTATCACGTGTGGCACAGACCTAGGTTGGGTGTCTGGATGTCGGGGTTGGATCCTGCCTGTGTGCCTGGTGGGGCCTTCTGGGGGGGCTGGGTGGGTTTCCTGGCTGGTGCCCAGCCAGATCAGGGACCTTGCTCTGTGCCTACTGGCCAGTGATAGTCCTGTGGGGTTGGGTATGAGGGGTCCCTAGAAGGAGCCGAAGTCCAGGCCGGCCCTGGTGCGGCCCGCCCTGAGTGGCTGTGGTGTCCCTCCTCGGTTCGGGGTGGGGCGCCCAGACCCCGGGCCTGAGCATGGCTCCCGCCACAGATATCCAGTTCTGGAACAGTCGGCAGTCGCTGGAGGGCCTGTCGGTGCGCTCTGTCTTCTTCGGCGTCTTCCAGTCCTTCGTGGTCCTCCTCTACATCCTGGACAACGAGACCAACTTCGTGGTCCAGGTCAGCGTCTTCATCGGGGTGCTCATCGACCTCTGGAAGATCACCAAGGTTATGGACGTGCGGGTAAGGTGGCCCCCCAGGCCTGTGCCGGCAGGGACCCCCGGGGCTTCCCAGGGCCGGCCACATGCCTGGCCCAAGGGGGATTTTTGCACCAGGGGATTTCTGGAGCTCACGTGTGCTGGTGGTGGTGGGGCTGGCAGGGGAACCGGGAAAAAGAAGGGCAGGCCTGGGACACGCTGACCACGGCCTGTCCCCACCATTGCTGCAGCTGGACCCGGAACACAAGGTGGCGGGTCTGTTCCCCCGGCCGATCTTCAAGGACAAGTCCACGTATATCGAGTCCTCGACCAAAGTATACGATGATGTGAGTGTCCTGCGCCCCAGAAAGTGGGGAGGAGTCCGAAAGGGGAGAGGCCCTGCCCGCCGCCCCATTCCCCACCTGCCTTCCAACTTCCTGCTGAGTCCAGAGTTCCAGGGCGGCCTGGAAATCCCCCCAATCGGGGCGGGCGGGCAAGCGGGTGCGCAGGGCCAGGCTGGGGACTGAGGTGCCACACCCCCAGATGGCCTTCCGGTACCTGTCCTGGATCCTCTTCCCGCTGTTGGGTTGCTACGCTGTCTACAGCCTGCTGTACCTGGAGCACAAGGGCTGGTACTCGTGGGTACTCAGCATGCTCTACGGCTTCCTGCTGACCTTCGGTGAGCGAGCGCCGGGCATTGGTGAGGGGTGGGGGTGTCGGGGTGTCGGCCCCCCACTTCAGCCCCACTCATGGCTCCCCTCCGCCCCCCCCTGCTCCCCAGGCTTCATCACCATGACGCCGCAGCTCTTCATCAACTATAAGCTCAAGTCCGTGGCCCACCTGCCCTGGCGCATGCTCACCTACAAGGCCCTCAACACCTTCATCGACGACCTCTTCGCCTTCGTCATCAAAATGCCCGTCATGTACCGCATCGGCTGCCTGCGCGACGGTGAGCCCTGGCAGGGCGCCCCGGGCCCCTCCCTGCCCCCTCCCCCCCCCCCCCCCCCCCGCTGGCGTGTTCCTTTGTCCCCCACCTTTCCACACACACTCACCCCCCTCTCCCCTTCCCTAGACGTGGTCTTCTTCATCTACCTCTACCAGCGGTGGATCTACCGCGTGGACCCCACACGCGTCAACGAATTTGGGGTGAGTGGCGAGGCCGTTCAACCCCCAGCCCCCGCCGCCACCGCAGAGGAGACCCCCACAGCTCTGCCCGCCGAACCCACCACCTCCGCTGCCGCCGCCGCCACCACCACCACCACCACCACCACCACCACCACCACCGAGCCCCAGGAAGCGCCCCCAAAGCCGGCAGAGGACAAGAAAAGGGATTAGCCGCAATGGGCCCCTGGTCTGTGATCACCACCTCGGCTCCCCGCCTCCCTGGCCCCACCCCGGCCGGTCCCTCCCAGGACAGATGGGCTGGGCGACAGGAGCCCCCCCAGGCCTGCCGCTGTGTGATGGGGGGCCACGCCTGCTGTGGGGAGGGGGCACCGGCCTGCCGTCTGCTCCCCGGCGGAGGGGGAGGTTGGCAGGGGAGGGGCCGGGCCCCTCTGTGGGGTACCCACGGCCCCCCAGCATCTTGTCCCACACCCCTGACTGCCCTTTCCCCCGGACCGCCGCCCCTTCACAGTCTGGATTTAATAAATTCATATGGGTGTTTAACCGAAACCCGGCCCCCGCCCCAACAGGCTGTCTTCCTCAAGGTGCAGGACCCAAACCTGGCTGCCCCTCTGCCTGGATGCCCACTAGGACCCATAGAAACACTCAGGCAGGGTCCTGTAGCCACTCATGCCTCTGCTCCTGCAGGGATGGGATTTTCCAGCCTCCCACTATCCACTCAGCAGGGCCTGAGTGACCCCATTACCCTCCCGCTACTACAGCTTGTCACCAACTCGTCCTGGTGGTCTCTGGCCTCTGCTGTCTGTCGGGCACACGCTCCCAGACTTCTAGCTTCTGGACCGACCCCAGACATTCTGCATATTTCTCACTCACCAGTGTTAACAGCCCCTAGGCCTCCATCGCACCCCTGTCCTGGACGGAGGCCCCCAAGTCCTTCTCAGCATCATGTCCCAGGCCTAGGGGGCGAACCTTCCAGGATGGTTTGCACAACCCCAAAGTCCCCAGATGTGAACATATGTGCCGCGCAGACCAGCCGGTCACAGATGCTGCCCATGCTGGCAATGCCTTCCAGCTGTCTTCAGGGGGTCCCTCACTGAGCCCGGCCTCTCCAGAGACTGCTGGTTATACTAGCACAGTGGGGAGGGCTTTTGCCTTGCACATGGCTGACCTGGGTTTGATTCCATATGGCCCCGCAAGCCTGCCAGGAATAGTACCTGAGTGTAGAACCAGGAATCACCCCTGAGCACCAGAAGGTGTGGGCCTCACACCCCCCACCCCCAATAAGCCTGGCCTATATCTAGGGACTTGAGTCCTGCAGGCACCGTCAAACAGAATGTCAGCATCCCAGTGGTCTGTGTTCATCCCAGGAGGGAAGGACTCCCCAATGCCCTCCTGTCCCCAGCACTTTGAAAGCTGCAGTGTTGCCAATTCAACTGTCCTGTCTTCCAACTCTCCAGTCAGTACCACTCAGATCCCAGCATGTTCCCTCCTCAGGGTCTTTGCAGCTGCCGTCCCCTGAGCCTGGAGCACTGTGTCCCTGGGTGCCTACTCTGGGCCCTTTTCCTTCTCAAATGTGGTCAGTCTGAGCTTCAAAGAGAGGTTTGGTGGGGGTGAGAGAGAAGAGAGTACAGTGGGGAAGGTGCTTGCTTGCCTGGCATGAAGTTGGCCCCGGGCACTGCCAGGAGTGATTCCTGAGCACAGAGCCAGGGATAAACTCTGAGCATTGCTGGAGACAAAAAGAAAAAGTGTAGTATTCACATATTTAAGTGCTTGACAAAACATCTCCAGGTCTGTGGAGAGGTTGAACAAGGGGAAGTAAAGCCTTCGATCTCCAGCACCACATGGTCCTCAAGCGCACCAAGGGTCAGTCTTGAGCACAGACTCAGGAGTTGCTTCCAAGCACTGGATATGGTGCCCAAAAGCTCTCAAAAGAAAATCTTCAAAGAATATTTTATCTCACATGAAAAATTAAAATTTCAGTCTCTTCAAACAAGACCATGCTCATCACCAAGTGTCTGTCCCAGGTCCCAGGTCCCAGGTTGATGCTTCTCTAGTCTCAGGATCTAGAGCTGGAGCAATAAGACAGTGGGTGTGTGTGTGTGGGGGTTTGCCTTGCACAGCAGCGAACCTGGACTCAATACCTTTTTTTTTTTTTTTGGTTTTTGGGTCACACCTGGCAGTGCTCAGGGGTTATTTCTGGCTCCACACTCAGTAATCGCTCCTAGGCCGGAGAGGTGGCACCAGAGGTAAGGCTCCTTCCTTGCAAGCGCTAGCCAAGGAAGGACTGCGGTTCGATCCCGAGGCGTCCCATATGGTCCCCCCAAGCCAGGGGCAATTTCTGAGCGCTTAGCCAGGAGTAACCCCTGAGCATCAAACGGGTGTGGCCCGAAAAACCAAAAAAAAAAAAAAAAAGAAAAGAAAATCGCTCCTGGCAGGCACAGGGGACCATATGGGATGCCAGGATTTGAACTGATGACCTTCTGCATGAAGGGCAAACACCTTACCTCCATGGTATCTCTCCAGCCCCAATTCCTGGCATCCACCGTAGGGGTGGATCTGGGTCTAAGACTAGCGAGACTAGAGTCAGAACAATTCTCTACCTTGAGATGGTGCCACTTTTCCTAGGCCTGTGCCCAAAGAAAAGTCCTGTTCCACTAGCACTTGACTCCCAAACCAGGCCTCTTTGCATCCAGGGTAAACACTGCAGCTGCAGCAATGGCAACTTTATGTAAAGACTCTGCTGTGGCCAGAAATGGTAGAGCACCCATGTGACGCATGAACGCGGACTCTGCCTTAATACTGGGAGAAGCCTACCATCGGTCTAGCCATGCATAGGAACAGGAGACATTTAGCAATGCCGCTGAGCCCACGTACAGCCCCTCAGCCTGTCCTCCCAGGCCTCCAGCCTGCGCCACCCAGCAAGCAGTTAAGGAACTTTCCAGTGGAAAGTGTTTGCACCCCTAGGAAGAAGCATCAAGGAGTATTTTCTGCTCTGCTCGCAGGCTGTGGGATGCAGTTAGGAAAAAAACCCTAGACCTGACGCCCTAGCTGTGGAAAGCCAAGCATCATGCTTCACGCCCAATTTACACTATAAAAAAAGAAAAGTAAATGCTCTCTTTAGGGACTACAAGTGCTTAGGTGGTGTCCATGAAATACAAGGGATCCCACCACCCACCCTTGCTCCCACCTACAAAGGGATGCAAAAAACCAAACTCCCCAAGACCCCGTGGAAGGAAGTTTTTTATTTGGGGGGACTTGCCTAGAAGTGCTCAGTCAGGGGTTACTCCTAGGTGTGCACTCAGAAATCAGAATCACTCTGGGAGGGTGACCCCCATGGGATGTCGGGGTTCGAATGCTATTGCTCTTGGGGGCCCCCACCCCGGCTCCTTAGAGATCCTTCTTGGGAAGAGCCACCGCAGAGAGACACAGGTTCGAGTCCCGCCCGCAGATCGCGCGGGGAGGGGTCGGGCCTCAGTTTCCCCTCCTGCTCCCCGCGTGACCCCACAGCAAGCAGGCGCCCAGCCGGCCTTCCTCCCTCCCTCCCGCCCTCCCCTTCCCGGCCGGCCCCGCCCCCACGCGGGCCCACGTGACGCGCGGGGGTTTTCCCGTTCCCCTCGCGTGACGTCACGGCGGGGAACCGGCCAATCGGCGCGCAGGACCGCGGCGCCGGGGAATTCCGCCGCCCCGCCCCCGCCGCCCGCCCGCCCGCCCGCCCGGCCCGGCCCGGCCCGGAGCCCCCCGCAGCCCCGGGAGCCCGGCCGCGCGTCCAGGACGCCCGGCCTGCCGGCGATCGCCGTCCGCTTGTCCGCCCGGGCTGCCGCAGCCCGCCGGCCCGCGTGTGTCCCGGACGATCGGGGCCCGGCCCGTCGTCCCCCGCCGGGTCCGTGGCCATGCCGAGTCGCCGCGTCGGCAGATCGCCCGCTGCGCCAGACCTGGGGAGCTTGGGTAAGGTCTAGGGACTGGGTGCGGGGAGACGATCGGGAGGCGCGGGGACTCTGGAGTGATCGGGGCTTCCTGCGGGACCCCCTGGACTTCTCGGGGAGACTGTGAGGTTTTGGGGGACGCAGCCCTGGAAGGAAAAAAAGGGGGCGAATGCGGGGCCGGCCCTGGGTCAGCCCAGGCGCGAGTCCCGCAGGAGAGTGAGGAGGGGGCGGGGCCTGTCAGTGAGGCAGAGAAAGGGGCGGGGACACAGCAGGAGAGGGTGGGACTGGAGGCGGGTTGGGGGCGTGGTCATTTCCGTATAAGGCTAGGCCACATCCCTAGTTTGTTACAAGCCCCTCCCGCAGCGTCCAGGCCACGCCCTTGTTCGTTACAGGTCCCGCCCACAGCATTAGCTAGACACTGTGGGCGGGGCCTGTAGCAAACAAGGGGCGGGTCATGGCCTTAAATGGATGGAGGGCAGGGTCTAGAGGCCAAAACAAAGCCGCTTTTAGCGCGCAGGGGGCGTGGCCTAACGGAAAGGCGGGGCCAGAGGAGAGTGATGCAGTGTAGGCGGGACCTCGTAGCGGGGCCAGGCTAGATAGAGAGGGATGAAATTGACGAGGGGTGGGGCTTGAGGGAGAGGGGCGGAGCAAACTCGGTGATAGATTAGGAGTCGGTCCAATGGGAGGGGCGGGTTTGTGGAAGGGGCGGGCCTAATGGAAAGGCGGGGTCAGAGGGAGTGCGCTGAGTGTGGGCGGGGCCAGGCTAAAGGATTGAAATTGACGAGGGGTGGGGCTTGAGGGAGAGGGGCGGGCGAAACGCGGTGATGGATTAGGGGTCGATCCTATGGGAGGGGCGGGTCTGTGGAAAGGGCGTGGCCTAGGGCTAGACTGAAAGGTACATGGGCGGGGCCGGAGAGATAGCACAGCCGTAGGGCGTTTGCCTTGCAATCCGAAGGACGGTAGTTCGAATCCCAGCATCCCATATGGTCCCCTGAGCCTGCCAGGAGCGATTTCTGAGCATAGAGCCAGGAGGAACCCCTGAGCTCTGCCGATGTGACCTAAAACAGCCAAAAAATCAACAACAGAAAGAAAGGGTTTGGGGGACGCGACTGGTTTGGGGGGGACAGTGGCAGAAGGGGCTATGTTTTGACGCTGCCAAGGTGCAGGTGCAGGGCCTGACCTTCCCTTCTAGAAGCAAGGAGGTGGGGACTTTCCTCCTTGAGGTCCCGAAAAGGCTCCGCCTGGCCCCTTCTGACGGGGACCCTGGGTGTGACCAAAGTGTGGGTGAATGCCAGAAACTGGGGAACCTGCCCATGACACAGGGAAGGAAGCGAAGCCAAACCCTGCTGAGCGGGTGAGGGGCCTGACAACGCAGGGAGGTGTCTTGGAAGGTTCCTGAAACAACTCTCCTCTCCCTCCCTCCGCAGGCACTCCTGACCTCTCCTCGCTCTCGCTTGCAGTTTCCAGGACCACCGGTGAGCCTTCCCCCACAGCACCCCCTGCTTCCCTCTGTAGGACCACACCCCTTGCTACTGTTAAGTGGGGGTCTACACCCAAAATTGGGGACCCTCCCTCCACCCCGCTTCTGAACAGGAGCTGGACAAGTAGAAGTAAGCACCTGTCTAAACGCAGAGAGGAGTCCAGCGTGGTGACCACCAAACTGCCTCACATCTTCTTCCCTCTCTTGGGTCTCAGTTTCTCTTGTCTGGAAAATGGACATAATGTCAGTGGGAGAATTCAATGAGCTGCAACAGGCGTGTGTGTGTGTGTGTGTGTGTGTGTGTGTGTGAGCTGCAACAGGCGTGTGTGTGTGTGTGTGTGTGTGTGTATGTGTGTGTGTGTGTGTTTAGATGGAGGCCAGACAGATAGCTTAGTGCTGTGATGCTTTGCATATAGGATGCTGGGGGTATGTTCCAGAGCCATATGGTGATTCCCCTAAAGCCCCCCAGGAGTGATCCCTGAACACCTAATACTCCTAATACTCCCCCTAACACTGCCAGGATAGAACCAAAAGCAGGAAAAATATTTTTGGTTAAACTCAAGGCCAGAAAAACAAAACAAAGACTTGGGGGAATGGGGTTTACGTGTAGGAGACTGTTTGATCCTGAGCACTGCGTGATCCCCGAGTGCTGTGGGAAGTAACCCTCAAACACAGAAGTAAGAGTAGCTTTCAGGGGCCGGGCGGTGGCGCTAGAGGTAAGGTGCCTGCCTTGCCTCCGCTAGCCTTGGATGGACCGAGGTTCGATCCCCGGTGTCCCATATGGTCCCCCAAGCCAGGAGCGACTTCTGAGCGCATAGCCAGGAGTAACCCCTGAGCGTACCGGGTGTGACCCAAAAACCAAAAAAAAAAACAAAAACAAAAACATTTTTGGGGCCGGGTAGGTGGCGCTGGAGGTAAGGTGTCTGCCTTGCAAGCGCTAGCCAAGGAAGGACCGCGGTTTGATCCCCCGGTGTCCCATATGGTCCCCCCAAGCCAGGGGCGATTTCTGAGCACATAGCCAGGAGTAACCCCTGAGCGCCAAACGGGTGTGGCCCAAAAAAAAAAAAAAGAGTAGCTTTTGTCGGATTTAGACACCCCTTTCAAAAAAAAAAAAAAAAGACAAAATAATACATTTAGCATGCAGGAATTTGTTCTCAAGTCCATGAAATTCTTTTTCTTTCTTTCTTTTTTTTTTTTTGGTTTTTGGCCACACCCGGTGACGCTCAGGGGTCACTCCTGGCTATGTGTTCAGAAATCACTCCTGGCTTGGGGGACCATATGGGACGCCAGGGGATCGAACCGTGGTTCATCCTAGCAGGCAAGGCAAATGCCCTACCACTTGCAGCACTGCTCCGGCCCCTAAGTCCATGAAAATTTATGGCCTCGGGCCCGGAGAGATAGCATAGCGTGTTTGCCTTGCAAGCAGCCGATCCAGGACCAAAGGTGGTTGGTTCAAATCCCGGTGTCCCATAGGGTCCCCCGTGCCTGCCAGGAGCTATTTCTGAGCAGACAGCCAGGAGTAACCCCTGAACACTGCCGGGTGTGGCCCAAAAAAAAAAAAAAAAATTGGGCCCGGAGAGAGAGCACAGAGGCGTTTGCCTTGCAAGCAGCCGATCCAGGACCAAAGGTGATTGGTTCGAATCCTGGTGTCCCATATGTCCCCCGTGCCTGCCAGGAGCTATTTCTGAGCAGACAGCCAGGAGTAACCCCTGAGCACCGCTGGGTGTGACCAAAAAAAAAAAAAAATTAAAAAAAAAATTATGGCCTCTTTGAACTGGCTCTGAAGCCCTCTCTGGAGACAGAATCTTGGGACCCCTAAGTGCTGGCTCAGTTGTGAGGCAGGAAATCCTACCAGGCTAATAGGTCTGTGAGCAAAGGTGATAGTGGAAGGGGAAAATGGTACTGAGGACAGTTTCTGGGTAAGTACAGGGTGATACTTTCCTGGCTCGAGGCCTAGATCTTTGTTTTCAAAGTGTGACTGTGATATCAGCCATTCAATCAATATTTGCCAAGCGACTCTTCTGTCCCCAGCTTCATGCTTGGCCGTGTGGAGGAATTCTGTGGAGCCCCAAACAGCCCTGAGTCTACACTTATGGGGTTCCCACCCCGGGAGGCAGACAGTAGAAGCAGCGAGGGATCAAGGCCACGAAGCAGGCTTGGGGTCAATGATATTTGATAGCAGGGCGGGAACGGGAGACTTTCCAAGAAAGAACGAAGAAGGAATCTCATTCCAGCATTGAGCCTGGGTGCAGGGTAGAGAGATGGGATAGCATGTTCCCTGTCCAGTGGCACGTAGGAGGGGCCAGATAGGAATCACTGTGACAAAAGGCCTTGTCAATGCTGTGAAAATGTAAAAATAAGGCTGGGGTATGCCTTGCATGTGCAAGGACCTAGGTTCAAATCCTAGCACTCAGGCTGTAGTGCTAGAACAATGGGTAGGGCATTTGCCTTGCATGTGACTGACCCGGGTTCGATCCCCAGCATCCCATAATGTCCCTCAAGCCAGCCAGGAATGATTTCTGAGCACAGAGTCAACAGAGTCAGGAGTAGTTAGTGCCACCTGGTCTCTCTGTCTCTCTCTCTCTTTCTGTCTCTCTCTGTCTGTCTCTCTCTCTGTCTCTCTGTCTCTGTCTCTCTCTGTCTCTGTCTCTGTCTCTGTCTCTCTCTCTCTCTCTCTCTCTCTCTCTCTCTCTCTCACACACACACACACACACACACACACACACACACATCCTGTTGACTCTGCACATCAGGGCCCGAGCTGTACCGCCCCTCTAGGCCCGAGCATTTAACCTTCTGTCTGAGTTGGCAAAGTATCGATGAGAAATAAAATTAAATAAAAAGACAAAGATGTGCCCAAGTGATAATACAGTAGGGACATTGCTTGCCTTGCAAAAAGCTAACCCAGGTTTTATCCTGTCACTCCATAGGGGCCCCCAAGAGTGATTTCTGAGCACAGGCATGGTGCAAAATATAGTGATATTAATAAAAGACAAATTATTATTTTTGTTTTTGTTATTTTTGGTTTTGGGGTCACACCCGGCAGCGCTCAGGGGCTACTCCAGGCTCTATGTTCAGGAATTGCCCCTAGAAGCCTCAGGGGACCATGCCGAGATTCAAACCACCATTCTTCTGGATGTAAGGCAAACGCCCTATCTCCAGGCTATCTCTTCAGCCCCAACAAATTATTATTATTATTTTATTTTTTTTGGTTTTTGGGTCACACCCGGCGGTGCTCAGGGGTCACTCCTGGCTGTCTGCTCAGAAATAGCTCCTGGCAGGCATGGGGGACCATGTGGGACACCGGGATTCGAACCAATCACCTTAGGTCCTGGATTGGCTGCTTGCAAGGCAAATGCCGCTGTGCTATCTCTCCCGGTCCACAAATTTTTTTTTTTTTTTGGTTTTGGACCACACCTGTTTGACGCTCAGGGGTTACTCCTGGCTATGCGCTCAGAAATCGGCCCTGGCTTGGGGGGACCATATGGGACGCCGGGGGATCGAACCTCGGTCCGTCCTACACTAGCGCTTGCAAGGCAGACACCTTACCTCTAGCGCCACCTTCCCGACCCCAGACAAATTATTTTTTTTTTTTTTTTTTTGGTTTTTGGGCCACACCCGGTAATGCTCAGGGGTTACTCCTGGCTATGCACTCAGAAGTTGCTCCTGGCTTGGGGGACCATATGGGACACCGGGGGATCGAACCTCAGTCCATCCAAGGTTAGCGCAGGCAAGGCAGGCACCTTACCTTTAGCGCCACCGCCCGGCCCCAAATTATTATTTTTAATGTGAGTAGGAAGACCATGGGATGGTCTTGGGTGGCAAGGTTGGAGAAGACTTTTTTATTTATTTTTGGTTTTTGGTCACACCCGACAGCACTCAGGGGCTACTCCTGGCTCTACACTCAGAAATCACTCCTGGCAGGCTCGGGGGACCATATGGGATGCCGGGATTCAAACCACCGTCCTCCTGCATGAAAGGCAAATGTCTTACCTCCATGCTATCTTCTCTGGACCCCCTCTTTTTTTTTGAGGGGTGTTCGGGCCATACCCAGCAGTGGTCAAAGTTTACTCTTGGCTCTGTGCTCAGAAATCACTCCCTGGCAGGCTTCAACCTGGGTCTGCAGAGTGCAAGGCAAACATTCTACTGCTTGTGCCATTGCTCCAGCCCCAGGGAAGCCTTCTTGAGTAGGAGGTGTGCCTTGAATCAGGACCAAAGGAGGAGGACGTTGAAGAGGAGAATAGTGCAAAGGCCCTGAGACAGACACAGTTGAGTTCTTTATTTTATTTTTTTTGGGGGGGGGCATACCCAGTGGCATTCAGGGGTTACACCTGGCTCTGAGCTCAGAAATCACTCCTGGCAGGCTCAGGGGACCAAATAGGATACCGGGGATCAAACTCAGATCCATCTCAAGTTGGCAGCATGCAAAGTAAATATCCTACCTCTGTGGTATCGCTCCAGCCCCCCCCCTTTTTTTTTTTTTTGTTTTTGGGTTCTTCACTGACAGCACCCAGAAGTTACTCCTGACCCGGCATTCAGAAATCACTCCTGGTAAGCTCGGGGGACCATATGGGATGCTGGAGACTGAACCTGGGTCAATTGCATGCAAGGCAAACACTACCTGCTGTACTATTACTCTGGCCCTCCCCTTTTGTTGTTGTTGTTTGTTTGTTTTTGAGCCATACCTGCCAGGGCTCAGGACTTATTCTTGGCTATGTACATGGGGATCACTCTTGGTGAAACTCAGGGGACCATATGAAGTGCCATGAATCAAACCCAGGCCACCAGAGTACAAGGCAAGCACCCTCCCCACTGAACTATCTTTCTAGACCCCTCAGGCCTCTTTTTGTCTTGTTTTGTTGCTTGGGTGCTAGGAATGGAACCCAAGGCCTCAGCTATGCAAAATATTTCCCAGACCACTGAGGGATGGATCCCCAGTCCCAAAGTCTCATTTTATAGAAAAGGCTCAGAGAGATGAAGGGCTTTGTTCAAAGCCATACAGCCTGTAGGTGACAGAGTTGGGGTTCAGATCAAATTCTATGACTAAGGCCTAATCTGGTAACCCCTACTCCCCATGTTTAGACCATTGATATAGGGTAAGAGCTTCACCCCTTTATGTAAAATAGTCTCCTGGCCCTTATCCACTGTCAGGGAACCCTTTAGTATTGGGACAGGTTTGGTTTGGTTTACAGCCACACCTGTCAGTGTTCTGGGTCACTTCTGGCAGTGTCCAGAGGACCATGCAGTCCCTATAATTCTGGTCCCTTGAATCACCTTTTGGGGGGAGCATGAAAAGGAGGGAAGCTTCTAGATGGCACTTAGAAATGAGGCTGCAAGGTTGGTTTTGGTTTTGGGGTGACAGTTGGTGATGCTCAGGGTGACTCCCGGTGGTGCTCAGGGTGACTCCTGGTGGTGCTCGGAAAGGCGACCCTACGGGATGCTGGGGACCAAACTCAGGCCCTCCCCATCCAAGGCAAGCAAGTCCCCCTCCCTGCTGTACTATCTGTCTCTCAGGATCCTGGGCTGGAAGGTTGAATGACCTCAAGGATAAGCATGGAGCTGCTTGGGCCCTGTAGTTCGGGGGACTATCAGGACCTCTAGGATGATGCTTGGGAGGGTGTTCCCTATTGGGGTCCAGGAACAAACAGAAGTCGCCCCTTTATCCAGCTTGAATCATAACCCCTGTCCCAGCTCCCTGATTCCCCCTGGTGGCAGTTTTCTGTGCTTCCCCTGTTGAGCTCATTGAATCTTTTTTTTTTTTTTTTTTTTTTTGGTGGTTTTTGGGTCACACCCTGCAGTGTTCAGGGGTTATTCCTGGCTCCAGGCTCAGAAATTGCTCCTGGCAGGCACGGGGGACCATATGGGATTCAAACCGATGACCTCCTGCATGAAAGGCAAACGCCTTACCTCCATGCTATCTCTCCCTGTCCCGAGCTCATTGACTCTTTACCACCTGTCCTGAAGCTGCCGTTTTTTAGTGTCCATTTAACCGATGAGCAAACTAAGACACAAAGAGGTTAGGGTGTAGGCTCCAGGAGGGATCAGAACCGAGGCAGCCCATGCCTCTGTCCCCCCCCTGCAGCTGGTGACCTCAGGATCCCCGTACAGCGTCCCCAGCAGGTGCCCCTCCCTGCCCTGGCTTTCTCACCCTCCTGAGTCCACAGATTCAGAGATAAGGGTGTGTTAGGGCTCCTAGCAGAGACCAAAGGTCCCCGAAGCCGCTCCTCTGGGGAGAGGATCCAGCAATCATGCCGGGTGGCCCTGGGTGGGGCATCATCGGGGCTGTGGCCCTTCCTCTTCGGTGCTAACCCACACCCCACCCCAGGCTGGCTTGCAGGTATCGCTGCTGCATTTGTGGAATAATGGGAGGTTGGTTTTGCTTTGTTTCAAAGCCCCTTCCTCTCCCCTGCCTCTCCCCCACTCCCCAATGCAGGGACACAGAGGGGGTTTGAGGGAGCATTCAGTATCAAGTGGGGAGCTGCCTGGACACAGAATATCAGACTGTACTTCTGCCATCCTGCAGCCACTGTTTCCAAGATTCACTCAACTCCTGGCGTCTGGTGGGGGTGGGAGTGGGGGGCTTTCAGCAGCGAACACACCCACATTCCATTTTAGAATCTGGGGTGTCCCTTCCCCCTTGGCAAAAAGTCCAGAGTTTCCTGTCAAAAGACCACTTGAGGGCTCAGAGAGATAGCACAGCGGCATTTGCCTTGCAAGCAGCCGATCCAGGACCAAAGGTGGTTGGTTCGAATCCCGGTGTCCCATAGGGTCCCCCGTGCCTGCCAGGAGCTATTTCTTTTTTTTTTTTTTTTAATAATTTTTTATTTTGAATTATGAGAACAAAAGATGCAAAGAAAGAGGATAAGATAAAAAAAAAAAAAGAAAGAGGATAAGGTAAAATTACAGTGGAAGGACAATCACCCATAACATAATTATCAGAAGAAGTCCCCTTGCTGATATCTTAACTTTGAACTTTCACCAAAGAAAGTTAAGATAAATAAAACAGAATCCATGTGCAATTACTTTGTCCCTCAAGTCCCCAGATTGTAGCACATTATAATATTTCTTAACAGCACACAAGGCAATCTAAAGCCATCAAACTTACGTAACTCCTTAAACATTAGAGGCATAGTATTTTTTACATTTCCATGTACATGCATATTAGCTTAAGTTAACCTCAAATTTTAAGTGGGTGCGTTTTAAGGATTAGAGTCAAAGGAGCACAGTAAAAACGTTGTTAGAGTGGCAATTGTTGTTTGCATAGGCCCACCAAAATATGAGAGGCATGGAAAGGAATAACCTTGGCCTAAATACAAAGAGATCCTACCCCTGAAGTTTCCTGGCATAAGACCAGCTCTAGGCCTCAGGAAAGTTATCGTCCGCTCCAAGACATTGTCCGTAGCGCCAACACACTTATCACACAGTCTCTGTTGTTGGTCTCATGTTTCTGTATTAAAGATTCTGGAATCTGCATGTCCTACATTGAAGTCATGATGTGGAGTGCCTTCTCGTTTCACCTCACCATGAAAGGGCAATGCAGGAAGCCCTGTCCTGTAAGCAGGTTGTTGTTGTTAAGTCTTCTCAGTGTTAAGGGAAGTCTCTTTTGAGCAGGACGATGTCTGAGCAGTAGTAGGGTCTTCCGTGGTAGAGGATTGCTTCCAGGTGATGTTATAGACAAACCTCACCATAAAGGGGCAATACAGCAAGCCCTGTCCAGTAAGCAGGTCATTGTTCTTGTTGTCTTCTCAGTGTTAAGGGGTGTCTCTTTTGAGTAGATCGATGTCAGAGCAGCTGTAGGGTCGTCCCTGGTACAGGAATGCCTCCAGGTGATGTTATATACAACCTTGGATGTTTTGTAAATGTCTTCTGTAGATCAAGGGGTAAATGGAGAATGCCCATTCTTCTGAGGCCTGTGCCAGGTCTTTATGTCAATGTTCAGGGTGTAAGGTCTCATTGCACTACAAGATTTGTGTGTTCCCATTTCTATTAGATAAGAACTTATTGGTATGTATAGTATTTTCCCATGTTAGTGTGCCTACGCAAACAAGATATAAAGCCACGTGGTGCTATCAGATATATGGGGGCATAAGAACATTTCCAACAAGACCCATGACTTGGTTCAAACATAAGTATTAAACTGAGGGATTCTTTCACACCAAATTTCATATTGAGCAATTCACAAAGAGAAGATAAAAAACATGGGGGGGGGAATCATCACTGTATAAGAAAGTATTTAGCAAAAGTTATAGCCGTCAAAGAAAACACCCATAAAATGTTGAAAAGATATGTGTCCTTTTTATGCCTTTTAAAATAGTTGGGTGGGTGTTAACTCTAGGGCACCACTTTAGTCTGTGACTTAGGACTCAACAGTACTTAAGTTAGAAAGGGTAAATAAGGAGTAATGATGATAGGAGTTAAAGAAGTTAAAGAGAAATATGAACTTATGGCCGGCGAGGTGGCGCTAGAGGCAAGGTGTCTGCCTTGCAAGCGCTAGCCAAGGAAAGGACCACGGTTAGATCCCCCGGCGTCCCATATGGTCCCCCCAAGCCAGGGGCAATTTCTGAGCGCTTAGCCAGGAATAACCCCTGAGCATCAAACGGGTGTGGCCCCCCCCCCAAAAAAAAAAAAAAAAAGAAATATGAACTTATGAAGGGGTATGCAAAAGGGCAGAGTACAAAATGGACATTCTGCATACATAAAAACATAATTCAATGATAGTGAGTACTATTAATGTTTCTTGTGAGAGTACTACTAATGTTTCTTGTGAGAGTACTATTAATGTTTCTTGTGAGAGTACGATTAATGTTTCTTGTGAGAGTACTATTAATGTTTCTTGTGCGCGCGGGGGCGATCGCCCCTGCGAGATTTTGAAAATGTAGACTGGACAGAGATTACCAGTGCCAGCCAAACCTCCTCCTGCTAGACTCCCGGCTCCCAGGAAGGAGAGATCCTTCAAGAAGCTGGGAGACCAGAAGTTCAGAGCCCCACCCAGACCCTTCCTAAGGAGCCGCATGGATAGTGGGGGAAGGCCTAGGGTACCTTCAAGCTCCACCAAGGGACCCAACTCACCGGCTTGCCCAGGCGTGTGGCCTGGGGAAGCCCTGGAGATCTGGAGCAAGGCGGCAGAGGGGTGCTGGGGTTACCCAAGTCCCGCACCCCCCCTAGGGCCAGGAGCTATTTCTGAGCAGACAGCCAGGAGTAACCCCTGAGCACCGCCGGATGTGGCCCAAAAAAAAAAAAAAAAAAAAAAAAAAAAAAAAAGACCACTTGAATGTTCGGGAAGGAACAATGGAGGGCAATGATGTAGTCATTCAAAACCGCATATATAAGTTTTGTTATTTCTTTGCCTTTTGCTTATAATTAAAAATGAAAAAAGGCACTCTGGGGCCCCAGAATCTGGAGGTGAAGGGAGGGTGGTCCAGGAACCCCCAGGGAAGTCTGAATCTGGTGCTCCCCAGGAGCGAAAGATGGGGGATGCAGGAAGGGAGAGATGGAGGGTTTTAAAAACAGTAGTGGGTACCACTTTCCCTGACCTCAGTTTCTCTTTCTCTTTTCTCTCCACAGACGAACTGGGTGAGTATCACCAGGCTGAGGACATCGGTGAGGTGCTTCCCCTGTTGCATGAAGGGCTGATTTTTTGGGGGTTGTGGTCTGAGCATGTTCCTAAGGTGTTGGGGAGGGCTTGTCACTTGGGCCAGACTCAGCTTCTTTCCCAGCCAGGTCTTCGGAGGGATCCGGATGCTGACATTGACTCCATCCTGCAGTATACATGTAACCCTGGGAAGTGGGCCTGACTGTTCCAGGCAGCAGGGGATGAGCCCCAACCAAAGTCTTTGCAACCCCCAGCTCATGATGCTCTAGGCAAGGGGACAATAGGAAAAGGAACACAACAAACTATCTCGAGAAATGAGAAGATCTCGGGTGGGGAAAGGGCTGGGAGCAAAATAGCATGGAGGTAGAGCATTTGCCTTGCATGCAAAAGGACAGTGGTTTTATTCCCGGCATCCCATATGGTCCCCCGAGCCTTGCAGGAGCAGATTTCTGAGCGTAGAGCCAGGAGTAACCCCTGAGCACTGCTGGGTGTGACCCAAGGGAAAAAAAAAAAAACAAATAAAAAGACAAGGGAGCATGGATGATATTGACAAGGTTAGGAAGGAAATTGTTTTTTGTTTGTTTTGGGGCCACACCCGGCAGTGCTCAGGGGTTACTCCTGGCCCTGCTCTCAGAAATCGCTCCTGGCAGGCTCGGGGGATCATATAGAATGCTGAGGATTGAATCCAGGTCCATCCCGGGATGGCCACTTTGCAAGACAAATGTCCTACTACTGTGCTATCAGCTGATCAGCTTTTATTTATTTATTTATTCATTTACTTATTGGTTTTTGGGTCACACCCAGTGACATTCAGTGGTCACTCCTGGGTCAATGCTCAGAAGTTGCTGCTGGAAGGCTCAGGTACTAGATGGGATGCTGGGAATCAAATCTGGGTCCGTCCTGGGTCGCCTGCGTGTAAAGGCAAATGCCCTACCACTGTGTTATATTTCTGACCCCTAGAATTAAGTAAATTTTTTTTTTTTTTTTGGTTTTTGGGTCATACCTGGCAGTGCTCAGGGGTTACTCCTGGTTCCATGCTCAGAAATCGCTTCTGGCAGACACAGGGGACCATATGGGATGCCGGAATTTAAACCACCATCCTTCTGCATGAAAGGCAAATGTCTTACCTCCATGCTATCTCCCCGGCCCCGAATTAAGTATGTTGTTGATTTTTGGTAATTCTTTTTTTTTTTTGGTTTCTTGGCCACACCCGTTTGATGCTCGGGGGTTACTCCTGGCTAAGTGCTCAGAAATTGCCCCTGGCTTGGGGGGACCAAACCGCGGTCCTTCCTTGGCTAGCACTTGCAAGGCCGACACCTTACCTCTATCGCCATCTCACTGGCCCCAAATTATTTATTTATTTATTTATTGTTTTGGGGTCACACCTGGCAACAATCAGGGGTTACTCCTGGATCTATGCTCAGAAATTGCTCCTGGATGGCTCAGGGGATCGTATGGGATCCCAGGATTCGAACCATGGACCTTCTGCATGAAAGGCAAATGCTTTACCTCCATGCGCTCTCTCTGGCCCATAGAATTAAATAAATCTTGAATGCAGTGCTAGAAAAAAACCCTGAGTATCACAGGATGTTCCCACCGTCACCCTCCAAAAAAAAGTCTTAAGGGGACTGGAGATATAGGTCAGCAGTTAGGCTGTTTCCCTTGCATAGGAATTGATCCTGGGCACCCCATATGGTTTCCTGAGCGCACTGTGAGTGATCTCTGAGCAAAGAGCCGGGAGTCAGCCCAGAGCACCACCCAAAGTAAAACAAAACAAAAATGCCTTGAAAATGGGGAGATGGAAAAAAAATAAATAAAAGAAAATGGGGGAGATGGGGCAGGAGAGAGAGCATGGAGGTAAGGCGTTTGCCTTGCATGCAGAAGGTCAGTGGTTTGAATCCCAGCATCCCATATGGTCCCCCGAGCCTGCCAGGAGCAATTTCTGAGCGTAGAGCCAGGAGCAACCCCTGAGCAAGCCGGGTATGACTAAAACAAAACAAAAAGAAAATGGGGAGACAGCACAGTGGTTAGGGCACATGTTTGATTTCTGGCACTGCCTGGAGACACCCCCCCCAAAAAAAACAACAATGCCAGGGATGCTTGTTTCATCCTCAACATCACTGCTTGGGCGCCCCCTGACACCCTCGGACTGCAAACTGCGGGTGATCCCTCTTACTCTGAGCATTACTTGAAAAGCTACACCCCCAAAAAATATAGAGAAGAAATGAAGAAGAAATGAAGGCTTGGGAACACTCAGGGCACAGGCCAGGTCGGGAGGGGTGGGTCACCCCACTGCTTTGTGTGTCACAGCCTGCAGTCATGCCTGCCCCCCATTTTTCTTCTCCCACAGAGATCATCGACGAGTACATCAAAGAGAACGGCTTCAGCGTGGACGGGGCACTGCTGGGCCCCGGCAGCGAGGGGGTGCCACGCCTGGTACCCCGAGGAGGGACAGCCTCCCTGAGCACCGTCACGCTGAGCCCTGCAGCACCAGCTCCTCCAGCCTCGACGCCTCCACCCTGGGGCTGCCCATTGAGTCGCCTGGTCCCCCCAAGCGGGGGCCCAGGACCACGGCCCCACCTGCTGATCACGGAGCAGCCCAAGCAGCGCGGCATGCGTTTCCGCTATGAGTGCGAAGGCCGCTCAGCTGGGAGCATCCTGGGGGAGAGCAGCACCGAGGCCAGCAAGACTTTGCCCGCCATCGAGGTGGGGGGGACGTCGGGATGGTGGAGTGGGGGGACAGGGCCCCAAGCTTGCCGACCCCAAGCATGCCACTGGGGGATTTGCATCCTTGCCCTCTAGAGCCAGTTAGCAGGTTGGGTGCCAGAGAGATGGTCCAATGGGTAGGACAGGGTGCTTGCTTGCTTGATTTGCATGTGTCTGTCGCAAGTTTGATCCTCAGATTTCCATAGGGTCGCCTGAGTGATTCCTGAGTTCAGAGCCAGGAGTCACCCCTGAGCATGGCTGGTATGATTTTTCCCCCCATTCAAGAAAAAAAGTGTTAGGCCCGGAGAGATAGCACAGCGGCGTTTGCCTTGCAAGCAGCCAATCCAGGACCAAAGGTGGTTGGTTCGAATCCCGGTGTCCCATATGGTCCCCCGTGCCTGCCAGGAGCTATTTCTGAGCAGACAGCCAGGAGTAACCCCTGAGCACTTCCGGGTGTGACCCAAAAACCAAAAAAAAAAAAAAAAAAAAGAGTGGAAAGGGCCAGAGTGATAGCATAGCAGGAGGGTGTTTGCCTTGCTCTTGGCTTACCTGGGGTTCGATTCCTGGCATCTTATATGGTCCCCTGAGCCTGCCAGGAGTAATTTCTGAGTGCAGAGCCAGGAGTAAACCCTGAACACAACTGGGAGTGGCCCCAAAACAAAACAAAACAGAACAAAAAAATGGAATCTGACCTGAAATATAGCACAGCGGTAGGGTGTTTGCCTTGCACTAGACTGACCCAGGATGAACAGTGGCATCTCATATGATCCCTCAAGCCTGCCAGGAGTAACCCCTGAGTGCCACCCAGTGTGACTCAAAAACAAACAAACAAACAAAAAAAAAAATAAAGAATGAAATCAGTGGACCAGGGATGAGAGACATGGAGCAGGGAAGGTGTTTGCCTTCCATGAAGCAGGCCCCAAGTTTGAACCCTGGTGTTGTCTCGGGTTCCCCAGCTACTGCCAGGAATGATTCCTGAGCATAGAGCCAGGAGTAAGCTCTGGACCCTGCGAATGAGGCAGAAAAAAGCAAATTAAACAATAGTGTGAGACAAGGCTGGAGAGTTAGCATAGCGGGGAGGGCGCTTGCCTTACACAGTGCCAGCCCGGGTCCAATCCCCAGCATCCCATAGGATCTCCTGAGCAGTGCCTGAGTGATTCCTGAGTGCAAAGCCAGGAGTAGCCCTTGAGCATCACGAGGTGTGGTCCAAAAAAACAAATGACCGAGGGCCCGGAGAGATAGCACAGCGTGTTTGCCTTGCAAGCAGCAGATCCAGGACCAAAGGTGGTTGGTTCGAATACCGGTGTCCCATATGGTCCCCCGTGCCTGCCAGGAGCTATTTCTGAGCACACAGCCAGGAGTAACCCCTGAGCACCACCGGGTGTGGCCCAAAAACCAAAAAAAAAAAAACCAAGAAAACAAAAACAAACAAAAAAAAAAACAAATGACCGAAGGTAGAGCATTTGCCTTGCATGCAGAAGGACGGTGGTTCGAATCCCGGCATACCATATGGTCCTCCGAACCTGCCAGTAGCTATTTCTGAGCGTAGAGCCAGGAGGAATCCCTGAGCAATGCCGGGTGTGACTTCAAAAAAACAAACAAACAAGCGAAGAACAACGAAATAAAAATGTTTTGGGTTTGGCTGCTGCTGTCACAGCTTTTGCAAGTCATGGAGCCCAGACCCGGTTGACAGCAGCCGCCAGTTCTCCAAATGCCCTGTAGGGGGCAGCACTGCCCCGCCGAGACGCATGTTTTACTGTTATGAACAGCCTTGTCCGTGGGACGATTTGCCTCTGTGGCTTAATTGGGTCCTGTCGTTGTATTTTTACTTTTATTTTATTTTTGTTTTGTTTTTGACTTTTGGGCCACACTCAGCTGTGCTCAGGAGTTATTTCTGTCTCTGCACTCAGAAATGGTTCCTCATATGCTCGGGGGGCCATATGGAATGCCAGGATTCAAACCTGGGTCTGTCCCAATTCTGCCACGTGCAAGGCAAGCGCCCTACTGCTGTGCTATCACTCTGGCCCCTTACTTTTATAGTTTTTTTTTGTTTGTTTGTTTTTGTTTTGTTTTTGTAGACCACACCAAGCAGCACTCAGGTATATTCCTAGCTCTGTGTTCAGAACTTACTCCTGGGGGCCGGAGCGGTGGCGTAAGCAGTAAGGCGTCTGCCTTGCCTGTTTATCCTACAACAGACTGCGGTTCGAGCCCCCAGTGTCCCATATGGCCCCCCAAGCCAGGAGCAATTTATGAGCAACTTATGAGCGCATAGCCTGAGCTTCACCAGGTGTGGCCCCAAAACAAAACAAAAAGAAGTTACTCCTGGAAGGCTCAAGGGATCATATGGATGTCAGGGATTGAACCCAGGTCGGCAGCATGCAAAGCAAATGCCCCACCCGCTGTGCTATAGCTCTGGCTCCTGTATTTTACTATTTATTTATTTGTTTGTTTATTTTTGGGTTTTGGGCCACACCGGGCCGCACTCAGGGGTTTGCTCAGAAGTTGCTCCTGGCAGGCTCGGGGGCTATACCTGATGCCAGGGATAGAACGTGGGTCCGTTCAGGGTTGGCTGCATGCAAGGCAAATGCCCTACTGCTCCGCTATCTCTCCAGCTCCCAGGAGTGATTTCTTTTGTTTGTTTGTTTGGTTGGTTGGTTGGTTTTTTTGGGTCACACCTGGCTCTGAGCTCAGAAATTGCTCCTGGCAGGCCCAGGGGACCATATGGAATGCTGGGAATCGAACCACCATCTCCTGGGGTGTCCACATGTAAGGCAAATGTCCTACCTCTGTGCTATCTGTCCGGCCCCAAGGTGCTTACCTTGGACACTGTCAACCAGGTTGATCCCTTGAGCCTGGCAGGAGTGATTCCTGAACGTAGAGCCAGGAGGCACCCCTGAGAACCGCTGGATGGTTTGGCCCACACCCATCACTCACCCACTCCGCATCCCCTCCAAAAGAAGGAAAACTGGGCAGGAAGGAGGGTTCATTTCTTTTTGTCTAGATTTTGGTTTGGGGAGCACATTTGCCTGGGCTCAGGGATTCCTTGTGGCTATTCGCTCGAGAACCACTCCTGGCATGGCTTTGGGGACCCTATGGGGTGTTGGGGATCAAATCCAGGTCAGTCGTATGCGAGGCAAGTTTATCATGAACTTTGCCTACTGGAGCTCAGGGTTCAGTTCCCAGCACCACATACCACATAATCCCTTGTACAACAGCGAGAGCACAGTCAGGACTAGCCCCTGAGCACCCCAAAGGGGTCAAAATAAGCCCATTGGAGGGCGCTGTCCCAAGAGCCCCAAGGCAGAATCAGAAGGATCTGAGAGGGGCTGTGTGTGTGTGTGTGTGTGTGTGTGTGTGTGTGTGTGTGTGTTTGGGGGTGTTGTTATCCCTTCCTGGACTATCCCGGCAGCTGGGGGAGACCTTCTGGGGAGGCCTGGGGCTACTAGGACACAGGTGAACCCTGTGGGGTCCCAGCGCGCACTCGTCTCCCCGCAGCTCCGGGACTGCGCGGGTCTGCGGGAGGTGGAGGTGACCGCTTGCCTGGTGTGGAAGGACTGGCCGTATCGCGTGCACCCGCACAGCCTCGTGGGCAAGGACTGCACCGACGGCGTGTGCAGAGTCCGGCTGCGACCCCACGTCACGCCCCGGCACAGGTATCCACAGCCCCGACCCTCTCCCGCACCCGAGCAGAGTGAAACCTGGGAAACCGGGCCTGCCTCTTGGGGACACTGAGGCCCCAGGGAAGGATGGAGGGTGGGGTCTGTCGAGGCTGCTTCACTCCACAGACCACAGACCGTCTCTCTCTCCTTCCTTCCTTCCTTCCTTCCTTCCTTCCTTCCTTCCTTCCTTCCTTCCTTCCTTCCTTCCTTCCTTCCTTCCTTCCTTCCTTCCTCCCTCCCTCCCTCCCTTCCTTCCATTCTTCCCTTCCATTCTTCCCTTCCATTCCTCCCTTCCATTCCTCCTTCATTCCATCCTTCCTTCCTTCCATTCTTTTCTTCCTTCCTTCCTTCCTTCCTTCCTTCCTTCCTTCCATTCTTTCCTTCCTACCTTCCATTCTTTCCTTCCACTCCTTCCTCCCATTCCTTTCTTTCTTTCCTCCTTCCCTTCCTTCCATTCCTCCTTTTCTTTTCTTTCTTCCACTCCTCCCTTCCTTTACTTCCTTCCATTCCTCCCATCCATTTCTTCCTTCCTTCCTTCCTTCCTTCCTTCCTTCCTTCCTTCCTTCCTTCCTTCCTTCCTTCCTTCCTTCCTTCCACTCCTACCTTTTTCCTTCCATTTTGTCCTTCCACTCCTTCTTTCCATTCCTTTCTTTCCTCCTTCCTTCTTCCATTTCTTTTTTCATTCTTCCTTCCTTCCCTTCCTTCCTCTCTTCCATTCCTTCCTTCTGTTCTTTTCTTCCATTTCTTCCTTTCTTCCATTCCTACCTTTCTTCCTTCCATTCTGTTCTTCCTTACTTCCATTCTTTCCTTCCATTCCTTTCTTCCACTCCTTCCTTCCATTCTTTCCTTCCATTCCTTTCTTCTACTCCTTCCTTCCTTCCTTCCTTTCATTTCTTCCTTTCTTTCCTTCATTTTTTGAAAATTATTTTTGGGTCACAACAGGTGGCACTCAGGAGGTACTCCTGGCTCTGTGCTCAGATTTGCTCCTGTCAGTCTAGGAACTATATGGGATGCCGGGACTTGAACCAGGGTTCGTCCTGTGTTGGCTGCATGCAAGGCAAACACCTTACCACTTAGCGCTCTGGCCCTTTCCTTCCTCCTTCCTTCCTTCCTTCCTTCCTTCCTTCCTTCCTTCCTTCCTTCCTTCCTTCCTTCCTTCCTTCCTTCCTTCCTTCCTTTCTTCCTTCTCCTCCCTTCCTTCCTGGAGACCCTGGAAGGCCATTGAGGTGTGAGGATCCCCCAGCATGTAGTGAGTACGAGTAGGGCCTCATCCTCAGGGCCTGCATCCAACCAGGAGAATCTCAGGAGTGACTCTGGTACCCCCTTTTTAAATTTTTTTTGTATTTGGGGCATACCTAGCAGTGCTCAGGGGTCACTCCTGGCTCTGCACTCAGGAATCACTCCTTGTGGTGCTCAGGGGACTATACAGGATGTTGAGGATCAAACCTCAAGCAGTTTAGCTGTGTGCATGCTAAGGCCTCTACTATTGTTCAGGCCCTTGGCATGTTTCGTATCTTGTAATTAGAAGCATGTCTTAACACAAATGAAAAGAAATATTTGCTACAGTTACAAAACCTTGAAAATATGTGTTTTTTCCTGTTAAAATTGGAGAAGACATTGATTGGTATTCCATTCTTTTCTTGTTTATTTTGTTGTTGTTGTTGTTTTGTTTTTTTGGTCATACCCGGCAGTGCTCAGGAGTTCCTCCTGGCTCTTCACACAGAAATTGCTTCTGGGGGCCGGAGAGATAGCATGGAGGTAAGGTGTTTGCCTTTCATGCAGAAGGTCATCGGTTCGAATCCCGGCGTCCCATATGGTCCCCTGTGCCTGCCAGGAGCAATTTCTGAGCATGGAGCCAGGAGTAATCCCTGAGCACTGCCGGGTGTGACCCAAAAACCACAAAAAAAAAAAAAAAAAAAAAAAAAAAAAAAAAATTGCTTCTGGCAGGCTCAGGGGACCACATGGGATGCCGGGATTTGAACCACTTCTGCATGCAAGGCAACGCCTTAACTTCATGCTATCTCTTTGGCCCCTCTTTTCTTGTTTTCATTTGTTTTCGGGGAGCACCACACCTGTGGGTTTTTTTGTTTTGTTTTGTTTTGTTTTTTGGTTTTGGATCACACCCTCCATCACTCAGGGGTTACTCCTGGCTCTACATTCAGAAATCGCTCCTGGCAGGCTCAGGGAACCATTGTCCTTCTGCATGCAAGGCAAATGCCCTACCTTCAGGATATCTCTCCAGCTCTATTATTTTAAAAATAATTATTTTTAGGGTCCAGAGCAATAGTACAACGAGAAGGGCATTTGCCTTGCACACTGATGAACTGGGGTTGGCATCAGCATCTCATATGAGCATGGCCAGGAGTACTTCCGGAGCTCAGAGCCAGGAGTCAGCCCTGAGCTGCTGTTTGTGGCCCACAAACAAAATAAAAAATAAATAGGTGTTGGAACAATAGCGTAGTGGTAGGAAGTTTGCCTTGCAAGAGGCTGACCCAGATGGTTCAATTCTAGGTTCAATTCTTGGCATCCCATATGGTCCCCCAAGCCTGCCAGCAGTGATTTCTGAGCACAGAGCCAATAGTAACCCCTGAGAGACAACAGATGTGGCCTAAAAACCAAAAATAAATAAATAAATAAAATAAAGGGGCCGAATCTATAGCAGAGTGGTAGGTCTTTTTTGTTTGTTTGTTTTTGGGCCACACCCTGTGACGCTCAAGTGTTACTCCTGGCTATGCGCTCAGAAATCGACCCTGGCTTGGGGGACCACATGGGACGCTGGAGAATTGAACCATGGTCTGTCCTAGGCTAGCACGGGCATGGCAGACCCTTACCTCCTGTGCCACTGCTCCAGCCCCTAGAGTGGTAGGGTTTTTGCCTTGCATGCAGCTGACTTGGGACGAACCCAGGCTCGATCCCCAGCAAACCATTTAGCATCCCACTCCTGAGCCTGCCAGGAGTTATTTCTGAGCGCAGAGTCAGGAGTAAATCCTGAGAGCTGCGGGTGTGGATCCAAAACCTAAAAATAAATAAATAATAAAATAATAATTATTTAAAATAAGGAGGCAGGACCAGAGAGCTAGTAAGTACAGTGGACAGCACACTTATCTTGTGTACAGCCGACTCAGGTTTGAACCTCGGCATCCCGCAAGGTCCCCTAAGCCTGCCAGGAGAAATCCCTGATGCAGAGCCACGAATAAGCCTTGAGCACAGAGCCAGGAGTCAGTCCTGAGCACTGTCAGGTGTGACCTAAAAATGTCAAAGCAGGAACTGAAGTGATAGCACAGTGGTAGGGCGTTTGCCTTGCATGCAGCCAACCTGGGATGGACCGAGATTCGATTCCCGGCATCCCCCGACAGCCAGAAGTGATTTCTGAGTACAGAGCCAGGAGTAACCAACCCCTGAGTGTTGCTGGGTGTGGCCCCAAAACAAACAAACAAAAAGTAAAAGCAGACTAGATCAGGAAGGCTGGGTCCAGGGATGTGACTTTGTCACAGAGTACCTCTCTTGCATATGAGAAGCTCTGGGTTCGAGCCTCAACATCAAAACACGAGGAAGGGGCCGGGCAGTGGTGCTAGAGGTAAGGTGCCTGCCTTGCCTGCACTAGCCTAGGATGGACCGTGGTTCGATCCCCCGGCATCCCATATGGTCCCCCAAGCCAGGAGCGACTTCTGAGCGCATAGCCAGGAGTAACCCCTGAGCGTCATCGGGTGTGACCCAAACAAAACAAAAACAAAAACAAAACACGAGGAAGCCATAGATTGGCTGGCAACTCGTCCAGGGGCTCTTCAGGCAGCATCTCCCAGTGACCTTCTGTGGGTGACCCCACCCCTCATGTCTTATCCCCCCAATCACCCTGCAGCTTCAACAACCTGGGCATTCAGTGTGTGAGGAAAAAGGAAATTGAAGCAGCCATCGAGAGGAAGATCCAGCTGGGCATCGACCCCTACAATGGTGAGTCCCCAAGCCCCGTCCCCTACCCCCTCTCTCCCGTGTCTCTTCTCTTCCTTAGCTTTCCTTTCTGTGCCCCTGCCCTCTCTCCCACCCCAGCATTGCCGCTCCTCTCTTAGCACCCCCTATCTCGCCTACAGCCGGCTCCCTAAAGAACCATCAGGAAGTGGACATGAATGTCGTGAGAATCTGCTTCCTGGCCTCCTACAGGGACTCGCAGGGGCAGCTGCGACGCTTGGACCCAGTGCTCTCAGAGCCTGTCTACGACAAGAGTGAGTGTTGGCATCCCTACATCTGAACCCCTCACAGCCCTTGGTGGGGCGAGAGCTAACAACAAATGAGTTTGGGTAGTGTTTTTTTGTTTTTGTTTTTGGTCACACCCGGCATCGCTCGGTGTTACTCCTGGCTCTATGCTCAGAAATCACTCCTGGCAGGCTCAAGGGACCATATGGGATGCCGGGATTCGAACCACCATGTGGGTAGTGTTAAGAGCAGGTCCCCTTGGGCATCTGGCCTGGCTGCTTTCTTGCATCTTTCCTCATGGTCAGGAGATGGCTGCCATAGTTCCAGCTATCGTGTCTGGGTTCAAGGCCTGCTCAACAGTATCACCCTGTATGGTTGGGTAGGTTGAACCCTGCCCAAATCCAGGGGATCAATATTTAGAGTGTAGCCTGTGGAAACAGGTCCTTGTAGGGTGCAGCAAGTACAACCATTCTGGATGTCTCCAAGGTAGCACAGGTGAAACGTGTGTGTGTGTGTGTGTGTGTGTGTGTGTGTGTGTGTGTGAAACTGGAGAGATAGTATAGAAGAGAGGGTGCTTGCCTTGTGTGGCCAAATGGTGTGACCCCTAGCAGCCCAGAGGGTCCCCTGAGACTTAGGACCTAAAAGAAGGTTAAGGCACTTTTCTTGCACACATTGGATCTCCCTCACCCCCACCCCTGGAGAACCACCAGGAACTGGAAGTTTCTCAACATCCCCTTGTGGGATACAAAAAAGTAACACAACTATCTTTTTTAGTTTGTTTTATTTTGTTTTGGGCCACACCCAGCAACTGCTCAGGGATTACTCCTGGCTCTGTGCTCAGGAGCCATTACTCCTGGCAGGCTCAGAGGACCCTATGGGATGCTGGGGATCGAACCCAGGTTGGCAACCTGCAAGGCAATTTATGGCTCTGCCCCCAGCCCTTCCTTTTGAGCAGAGACTCAGTCAGTCACAAGGGGGGGGCAGCTAGTTTTCGATGCACCCCTCCCTTCTAAGACTCTTTTCCCTCTGCCTGAGCCCTGGTCTGGGACAATGAAGGACTCCCCATTTTCTTCTCCTATGTCTACTTGTCTCAGGACGGGTCCCCATGGGGCTCCTGCTCAGGGCTGGGTGACGGATGTCTGGGGGTCCCCCCCATCTCCCTTCCAGAGTCCACGAACACATCAGAACTTCGGATCTGCCGGATCAACAAGGAGAGCGGTCCCTGCACGGGGGGTGAAGAACTCTACCTGCTGTGTGACAAGGTGCAAAAAGGTGAGAGCCGACCAGGACAGGCAGGGGACGAGGACAGGGCAGCAGAGGAGGGGGGACTGGCACAGGGACTGAGGCTCCTTCCTGTGCCCTGGGGGGGGGGCATCTGATGGACACAGACTGTTGCCAGGGGCTCCTGTTGAGGAGGCACTGATTAAGCACACATGAAGTTGTACCAGAAATGCTTTAGGGGCCTGAAAGATAGCACAGTGGGGAAGGCCCTTGTCTTGCATGAGGCTAATGTGGAGGTGGGGGAGAGAGAGGAGAGAGACAGAGAAAAAGAGAGAGAGGAGAGAGAGAGAGAGAGAGAGAGAGAGAGAGAGAGAGAGAGAGAGAGAATAAAAATCAAGTATCTTTTTGTGATTTTTTTTTTTTTTTTGCCAAACCTGGTAGTGCTCAGGGGTTACTCCTGGCTCTCAGAAATCACTCCTGGGGTCCGGAGAGATAGCACAGCGGCATTTGCCTTGCAAGCAGCCGATCCAGGACCAAAGGTGGTTGGTTCGAATCCCGGTGTCCCATAGGGTCCCCCGTGCCTGCCAGGAGCTATTTCTGAGCAGACAGCCAGGAGTAACCCCTGAGCACCGCCGGTGTGGCCCAAAAACAAACAAAAAAAAAGAAATCACTCCTGGCAGGCACAGGAGACCATATGGATGCCAGGATTCGAAACACCATCAGTCCTGGAACGGCTGCATGCAAGGCAAATGCCTACCACTGTGCTATCTCTCAGGCACCCAAGTATCTTTTTTATTCCTCCTGGAGTCTGAGGCCAGGTTGGCTGGGGGAGGCCCAAGTTCAACAGAGAAAGAAAGGGGGGATAGATACAAAACAGGCAGCATCTCCCAATGCTTTATCTCTGGGCTGGCAGGCACTGCTCTGGTGACTCTCCTGGGCCCCCTCCAGAATGGTCCAAGTTTTTCCTTTTATACCCAGCAAGACAAAGGGGAGTGTCCAGGGCCTATACAAGTCCAGTGGGGTATTCAAGGGGCATGTCCAAGTCCAACTGCCATTACATCAAACCCATATGATCCCCTGAGCGTGTCCAGGAGTGATCCCTGAGTGCAGAGCCAGGAGTAATTCCTGAACACCACCGGGTGTGGCTCAAAACCTCCCCCCAAAAAAGAGGAAAGATTTAGAGGGGCCAGAGTGAGTAAAAATGCCCACTGGGAGGGCACTTGCCTTGTATGTGGCTGGCCTGGTTTCGAGCCCTGCCATCCCATAGGGTCCTTGAGCACTTCAAAGAGTGTTCCCCAAGAGCAGAGGCAGGAATAAGCTTGAGCTCTGTGTATGTCTCCCCAAAAAAGAATGGCAAAGGGGCCGGAGCAGTGGCGCAAGGGGTAAGGCATCTTCCTTGCCTGTGCTAGCCTAGGACACACTGTGGTTCGATCCCCCGGCGTCCCATATGGTCCCCCAAGCCAGGAGCAATTTCTGAGCACATAGCCAGGAGTAACTCCTCAGTGTCACTGGGTATGGTCCAAAAACCAAAAAAAAAAAAAAAAAAGAATGACAAAACCTGGAAGTACACTACAATACAAGGCAGTACAATACTTGCCTTGTGGGGCCGGCAAGGTGGCGCTAGAGGTAAGGTGTCTGCCTTGCAAGTGCTAGCCAAGGAAGGACCGCAGTTCGATCTCCTGGAGTCCCATATGGTCCCCCAAAGACAGGGGCAATTTCTGAGCGCTTAGCCAGGAGTAACCCCTGAGCATCAAATGGGTGTGGCCCGAAAAACCAAAAAAAAAAAAAATATATGAACCCTGCCAGGAGTGATCCCTGAGCACTGTGACCCAAATACCAACAGGAAAAAAAAACAGGGGAACCAGAGTGATAATACAGTGTGGAGGGGCTTTTGCCTTGCACACACAGTCAACACAGGCTCAATCTCTGGTACCCCACTGATCTCTGAGCCCTGCCAGGAGTGATTCCTGAGCTTAGAGTCAGGAGTAAACTCTGAGCATCACTAGATGTAGCCCCAAAACAAAAACAAACAACAACAACAACAAAAAATAGGGACTGGAACAATAGCACAGTGGGGGAAGGCATTTGGCCAATCAGGGTTCCATCCTCCGCATCGCATATAGTCCCCCCCCTTCCCCGAGCCTACCAGGAGTGATTCCTGAGTACAGAGCCATGGGGCACCCATGAGCACTGCCAGGTGCGACCCCCCCAAAATAAAAAAAATAATTCAGACCCATTCCAGAGAGCACTTGCTGTTGGAGCCCACTAGAGCCGCTGTGTTCTCAGCTGCGCCCCCATCCTGTCCCCTGGCTCTCCCCACAGAGGACATCTCGGTGGTGTTCAGCCGGGCATCCTGGGAGGGCCGTGCCGACTTCTCGCAGGCCGACGTGCATCGCCAGGTCGCCATTGTCTTCAAGACGCCGCCCTATGAGGACCTGGAGATCACTGAGCCCGTGACTGTGAATGTGTTTCTGCAGCGCCTCACGGATGGAGTGTGCAGCGAGCCACTGCCCTTCACCTACCTGCCCCGAGACCATGGTAACCAGGGCTTTGCATCGCTTCCTGAGATCCCAATGTCACCCCTGCAGAGCTGCAGCCACCAACTTTACAGTGCTGTGGGTGTGGATGTGGGTGGGAGACAGATCTATCCCTGTGCAGTGACAGCCAGAACAGGCAGGACCTGGAGGGGACTTGCATCAACACTGCTGGCCAATGGGGGCTCCTGACTCAGCCTGAGTAGTTCCAGAGGGCTTCCTGGAGTAGGGGCTAGTTGGGAGACTGACTAAGCAGTATTTCAGGGAAACAGGGGTGGGTGTTGAGGAAGACGTTGGAAGAAACTGGAACAGCAAGTGTAGAATGCCCAGAGAGCCATGGAGCGAGCAGAAGTGGGTTTGGGCTTTCTTCCGAGTAAGGTGTGGCTAAGGCTGCATGATGAGGCCAAGGACTTGACTAATCTCCACAGCTGTCTACATGCTTTGTCTTCTAGCTTGGGTTTGGGTTTTGAGGCACTTCCTGTGGTACTCAGGAACTAATCCTGGCTGGGTGCTCAGGGCATGGGCCAAGATAACATGCCTTGCACTCTCCAGTGGTAAGTGGTCACTGGACCGTTGAAAGTCACTGATTTTGCAAGAATAACCGTGCACTTCTGTATCCTGTATCTCCTGAGCAGACAGCTACGGTGTGGACAAGAAGCGGAAGCGGGGGATGCCTGATTTGATGGGGGAGCTGAATAGCTCTGGTGCGTACCCCTGATCCACATCTGGGGAGGGGAGGGGCTGTTTGGACACCTCCTCATGGCCTGCCCTGTGGGGGAGAGAGGGATTGAGGGATCCAGGAGTGTTCATCTCCACCTTCCCTCAGATCCCCACGGCATCGAGAGCAAACGGAGGAGGAAGAAACCAGCTTTTCTCGACCACTTCCTGCCCGGGCACAGCTCAGGTGGGGTCTCCCGCTGGCTTGGGCCTTCCACTCCCCCTTATCTGCAGCCCCGGTGTCTTTGGAGGACCTCAGGAGCACCCCCAAGACCTGAGCTGCCACTTAGTAATATAAGATTGAAAAAAAAAAAAAAAAGGTGCTGGGAGGAGTTGGAGTGATAGCACAGTGGGGACGGTGCTTGCCTTGCCCAAGGTCAGCCCAGGTTCAATCTCTGGCATTCCATAGGGTCCCCTGAGGGATTCCTGAGTGTAGATCCAGGAGAAAGCCCTGAGCACAGACAAATATGGCCCAAAAAAACAAACCAAACTGTGTTTAAAGACCCAGTAGGGGGGGTTTGTTTGTTTGTTTTTGGGGCACACCCAGTGATGCTCAGGGATTACTTCTGTCTATGCACTCAGAAATCGCTACTGGCTTGGGGGACCATATGGAATGCCGGGGATCAAACCAAGATCCATCTTGGGTTAGTGCGAGCAAGGCACTCTGGCCCACGGAGAATTTTTTGAATAGGGAAAAGAGACCCAGACATACTGGGAGTGGGGTGGGGGCTATTCCTGGTCTGTGTTCAGGAGCAACCCCTAGAAGTTCTGCTGGGATAATATGTGTATTGGTGATGGCCCAGGATTCACCACATGAGATTGGTGTGTATCTCTTGTATATATATATTTGGTTTTTGAATCACACCTAGCAGTGCTCAGGGATCACTCCTGGCTCTGCACTCAGAAATCGCTTCTGGCAGGCTCGGGGGACCACACAGGATGCCGGGACTTGATCCACCGTCCCTCTGTGTGCAAGGCAAATGCCCTACCGCCATGGCATTTCTCCGGCCCCAAATCTCCTGTAAATTTATGTCGAACTCAGAGGTTCTGATCTAGGCTACTCTGTTTCAGTGGCTTGAAAAGCCTCCTGCCTCCTGGCCACTAAGGTTTTGTTGACAGGCACCAAGGGTTGCACAAAGGGCTTCACGTGCAATGGGTCACATTTAATCCCTGATACTACCTGGTACCCTAAGCACCTATCAGAGTGACTCTGAGCACTGAATTTTGAGTAGCCCTTTAAGAATGGCAGGTATGACCCCTCCAAGAATGTCTTTTTTGGGGGGGTAAGGTTGGGCCACAACCCAGTGGTGCTCAGGGGTCACTCCTGGCTCTGTGCTCAGAAATTGCTCCTGGCAGGCTTGGGGAACCATATGGGATGCCTGGGATCGAACCCAGGTCCATCCTGGGTTGGCTGTGTGCGAGGCAAATGCCATACTGCTGTGCTATCTCTTCGACCCCCCCCATTGCTTTATATTTTTTAATTAAAAACATATTTTTAAATGTATGGCTGGAGAGAGTAGAACAGGGAGGGCTCTTGCCTTGCATGTGATCCAACCAGGTTTGATCCCTGGTATCCCATATGTTTCCTTATCCTATCAAGAGTGATCCTTGAGTGCAGAGCCATTGTTAAGCCCTGGGACCTCAGCTGTGGCCCACAAAGACTACACCAAAAAAAAAATTAATAAATGCTCTTCTTAAATTTTTTTTTTTTTTTTTTTGGTTTTTGGGCCATACCCGGTAACGCTCAGGGGTTACTCCTGGCTATGTGCTCAGAAGTTGCTCCTGGCTTGGGGGACCATATGGGACACCGGGGGATCAAACCGCGGTCCGTCCAAGGCTAGCGCAGGCAAGGCAGGCACCTTACCTTTAGCGCCACCGCCCGGCCCCTTTTTTTTTTTTTTTTTTGGTTTTTGGGCCACACCCGTTTGACGCTCAGGGGTTACTCCTGGCTATGTGCTCAGAAATCGCCCCTGGCTTGGGGGGACCATATGGGACGCCGGGGGATCGAACCGCGGTCCTTCCTTGGCTAGCGCTTGCAAGGCAGACACCTTACCTCCAGCGCCACCTACCCGGCCCCTCTTTTTAAAATTTTATCTATGGTCCACACCTGGCAGTACTCAAGGATTAATTCTGGCTCTGCACTTAGGAATCCACTTCTAGTAGACTTATGGAACCATATGGGATACTTCGGATCAGACTTGGGTTGGCCACTTACAAGAAAAACACCCTTCGTCTGTGCTATTTTACCAGCCTTCTTTTTGGGGGAGGCACACCAGACACTTCTCAGGGCTTATCTTTGGCTCTGTGCTCTGGGATCACTCCTGGTGGGACTTGGGGGAGCCCTGCGTGGTGCTAGGGGTTGACCAGGGTCAGCAGTGTGATAAGCAGTAACTCTCCAGCTTGCTTATGAAATAAAAACAGTGATTGTTTCTACTGAGCAGAGCACCCGGGGGGTTTATAGAATTGATGTTCCCCCCCCCAATGCATTTAGCACAGCACAGAATGGTCAGTTTACAATCTCTCTCTTTCTCTCTCTCCACAAACACACCTGAATCAGGGCTTAATCCTGGCTCTGCACTCAGGAATTGCTCCTGGCAGACTCAGGGGACCCTATGGGATGCCATCGATCGAACCCAGGTCAGCCACATGCAAGACAAGCTATCGCTCTGCCCTCATGTTCTTCTCTTCTCTTCTCTGCCAGGCCTGTTCCTCCCGTCTTCAGCCCTGATGCCCGACCCGGACTTCTTCCCTGGCACCGTGACTCTTCCTGGCCTGGAGCCCCCCGCTGGACCAGATCTCCTGGAGGACAGCTTTGCCTATGACCCTTCAGGCCCCCCACTCTTCAATATGTTGGACATGCTGTCCCCGGCGCCCCCACTCGCCAGTGCTGTTGTGGGCAATGGGGGTGCTGGGGCTCTGGTGGGGGAGCCCCCTGACCCCGAGCCACTAACGCTGGACTCCTTTCAGGCCCCTGGCTCTGGGGATGGGGGCACTGCTAGCCTCGTGGGCAGTAACATGTTCCCCAACCAGTACCGTGACATGGGCTATGGAGGTGGCCTCCTGTCGCCCGGGCCCGATGCCACGTAGCCCCTGTGAGGCTGGAGGAGAGATGCTGGGGGTGGGTGGAAGGGAAGCGGTAAGCAGGGCCTGGGTCCCCTAACCAGGATGGCCGCACCCCTTCCATCCCAGTTGATCAGTTCTCCTCCTTTGGAAGCAGTCATCTTCTTAGAAAGCACCAGGGGAGAAGCACCGGCAATGCCCATTTCCCCTCATGGATCCATTTTTCTGATGAGAAAACGGAAGGGAGTCTGGAGAGGAATGAGCTTTGGCTGTCTCAGCTTATGGAACCTCAGCGGCCTCATGAGGCACCTCCTGAACCCCTACTTGGGGCCATCTTCCCCAGGGTGGAGACTTATCAAGGGAAGGAGCTGAGTGTGCAGGGGATCCTGGGCCTCCTTACCCAGGCTTGGAGAGGTGTGTGTGTGTGTGTGTGTGTGTGTGTGTGTGTGTGTGTGTGTGTGTGTGTGTGAGATGGGGAGGGTGTTTTGTTCTTCCAAATTTGTCTTCCAAATAAAGTTGAATTTTGGAGCTTTGGGAGGGGCTTTTTTGTTTGGTTCGGTTTGGTTTGGTTTTGGTCACACCTGGCAGCGCTCAGGGGTTATTCCTGCCTGGCTCAGAAATAGCTCCTGGTAGGCTCAAAGGGGGGGGGGGGCTATGTGATGTCGGGATTTGAACTACTGTCCTTCTGCATGCAAGGCAAATGCCCTACTTCCATGCTGTCTCTCCGGTCTCCCTTTTTTTTTCTTTCCCTTTTGGGTCACACCTGGCAGGTACTCAGGGGCTACTCCTGGCTCTACGCTCAGAAATCACTCCTAGCAAGCTCAAGGGTGGGGGGACCCTATGGAATGCCATATGGGATTTGAACCACCATCCTGCCTGCGAGGCAAACGCCCTACCGCCATGCTATCTGGTCCCTGGGAGGGGGCTTTCATGTCTCACTCACGGAGCAGGAAGGATGCTCTCAAGCTCCGCCCCTCATCCCGCCCACGCCCACCACGAGAAAACCACGCCCACGTGAAAAGGACCCTTCCCGTCATCAGGACACGCCCACTCCAGCGCGGCGTCCAATCACGCTCTTCCCCGCCCCTCGCGCCGCCGGTTGCGCGCTCCGCTTGTCCCGCCCCCTCGCGCGGGCGCCCATTTCCGCTTCCGGTGCGGGCAGCGCGCTAGCGCGGCGGTGGGAGGCGGCGAGGAGCCGGTGAGTGCAGGCGGCGGCCCCGGGGCGCCCGGGCCCTTCCGCGCAGCTTGCTTCGCCCGCGCCCGGCTTGGGCCTCTCCCCGGGCCGCGGTGGACCCCGGCCTCTAGGGCCCGCGCGTCCCGCCACGGCCCCCCGCGGCCTGCAGGTGGCTCAGGCCGCGCCCCTGGCCCCGCGGCCGGCCCGAGCTCGGCCCTGCAGGCCTGGGCGCCCGCCGCTGTCAACAGAACCCAGCCGGGACCGAGCCCGCCTGGAACGCCCCGAGGGCTCCCGGGCTGCTCCCCGGGCCTGAATGCAGCCCCCAGGCGTTGTCTCTGCGCTTTGGGACTCCCCCCAATTTAGATCCGATTTTATTTCATATTTGATTTCATTTTATTTTTTGGTCTTTGGGGTCCCACCCGGCAACGCTCAGGGGTACCTCCTGGCTCTGCGCTCAGAAATGGCTCCTGGCAGCCTCTGGGGGGGGGGAACCCTATGGGATGATGGGATTCGAACCCCCGTCCTTCTGCATGCAAGGCAAACGCCCTTCCTCCATGCTGTCTCTCCGGCCCTTCTATATTTTATTTGCGCTCTGGAGCCTGGACAGGTTTCTGCCCCCCTTGCAAGGATCTTTATCCCCCCCCCAGGTGTCCACTCCCCCCCCACCTGGAGCGTCATTGTCCATCTATCCACGCCCTTCACTTGTCGCCCTCCCCCCCCCCAATCCTACACCACCGCAGTCCAGGCTAATCCGCGCAAAATATCTTGGAAAAACTTAAAAAAAAAAATTGGGGGGTGGCCACGTCCAGCTGTGCTCTGGGCTTACTTCTGTTCTGCATTTAGTTTTCATTCCCGGAGAGGGAACCATATGGCATGCTGGGGGTGGAGCCCCGGTTGGTTGCATGCAAGGCAAAAATGCCCCCTGCCTTTCACTCCCCTCCCCCTTGGATGGCTCTAGTTGGCGCCATTCCTGCTCTTGCTGCCCCAGAACTCTAACCCCAGCTGCTACAAGAGGCTTCCGGATTCTTTTTAAAGTGCTCCCTGGGTGGGAGACAGAGTACAGGTGTCAGGTGAGCTGGATTTCACTTGGATCCTGACCTTGGCTTATGGTGATATCCTGAGCATCTCCAGGAGTAAGCCTGAGAATCTTAAGGATGTGGCTCCAAATTTACTCCTCCCTAAAAATAAAATAAAGGAGCCGAAGAGGTGGCGCAAGCAGTAGGGCCTTTGCCTGCACGCACTAACCTAGGCCGAACTGCGGTTTGGTCGGTTTGCTCCTTCCCCCGCCCCCCCCCCCCCCCGCATCCATATGGCCCCCCAAGCCAGGGTAATTTCTGAATGCATAGCCAGGAGTAACCCCTGAGCGTTACTGGGTGTGGCCCAAAAACCAAAAAATAGCCCCCAAAACAAAATAAAATAATGGCTAGACCAGAGCTACAGTATGGCGCAGAGGGCATTGTCTCTTCCAGCCAGTTGACCCCTGCTTTGATCCCCAGCACCCTATCCAGTTCCCTTGAACCTGCCAGGAGTTATTTCTGAGAGTAGAGCCAGGAGTAAACCTGAGCGCCTCCAGGTGTGAGCCCAAAACAAGCACCCTTAATTGACTTCTTTCATTCCCAACCCCCTCCTTGATTCCAGCACCTTGAACCTAGCACATTTCTGGCCTGGGGGGTTCCCCACTCCCTATCAGAAGTTGGAGTTGGAGGGAGGGGTTAGGTTTAAGGAGTGGGCTTGAGACTTAGGGCTCTGGTTCCACAGTCTTCCCCACCAGAAGCTCCCTCCAGTGCCTCTTTCTTGGCCCTCTGACCCTCCTCCTCGTCTGTCCCAGGTGGAGGCCCAGGGCTGGCCGCTACACGATGTGGCACGAGGCTCGCAAGCATGAGCGGAAGCTGAGGGGTATGATGGTGGACTACAAGAAGCGGGCAGAGCGACGGCGGGAGTACTATGAGAAGATTGTGAGTCCTGCCTGCGTCTGGGGGCCTGCGGGCAAGCAAGGGGGGCTTGGGAACATGCCAGGGCCAGCGCTTATGTCATCATGCAAATCCTCCTGCCAGTTTCATTTTAGTTTTTTTTTGGGGGGGAGGGGTTTGGGCCACACCCGGTGACGCTCAGGAGTTACTCCTAGCTCTGCACTCCAGAAAATGCTTCTGGCTTGGGGGATCATATGGGATGTCGGGGGATTGAACCTTGGTCTGTCGTAAGTTAGCACGTGCAAGGCAAATGTCCTACCGCTTGCACCACCACTCCAGCCCCTGGTGGTGGTTCTGGAGTCACATCTGATGATGCTAAGGGCTGACTCCTGGCTCTGTGCTCAGGGGTCACTCCTGGATGCCTGGAATCCAGCCTGGGTCCATCGTGTGCCAGGCCAACACTTCTTCTCATTCTTTGTACTATTATCGCCCTGGGCCCAATGCTTCCCTCCCTGGAGCCTGACCTTTGAGGACACCTGGCTAGGTTTGAGTGTTGTGTTGGTTGGGACGTGTGTAGGTGGGGGGGGGGGGTCAGGCCAATTGCAAAGGTCGGAGCTAACAGTAAGCGAAAAGGTCTTGGTAAACCTCACCTTGACACGGCGATGGGGATCCCCCCCACAACCCGTTCTCCTTGGTTGGAGGCTCTGATAAAGGGTATTGTTGGCCCCAAGGACAGGTCACTCGTCACTTCCTGAACAAGCAAAATAGAGTCAGTTGTGCTCTGGGCAACATGTTTATAGAGGCAGACAAGCAAACTGGATGATATTAATACCCTAGTAGCTGTGTGTATATTGGGGGGTTGTACAGATGGGATTCCAGAAGGGGCTTGCACCCCCTTGTCAGTGCCTCTCTGCCAGCCGAGGTGGCCAAGCATGTACTTCCTGTCCCCATTCTGCTTTCTTTTTTTTTTTTTTTTTTTTTTTTTTTTGGTTTTTGGGCCACACCCAGTAACGCTCAGGTGTTACTCCTGGCTATGTGCTCAGAAGTTGCTCCTGGCTTGGGGGACCATATGGGACACCGGGGGATCGAACCGCGGTCCGTCCAAGGTTAGCGCAGGCAAGGCAGGCACCTTACCTTTAGTGCCACCACCCGGCCCCCCATTCTGCTTTCGAGTGAACCCAAATTGGTCTTTTTTTCCTCTGGTCGCCTCTGAGCCTGAGACGTCCAGGCAGGCAGGAGGGTCTTCGAGCTTGGGTGCTTGTGCCGCCTGGCCCGGCCTCCCGACACCCTGTTTTCTGTCTGGCAAACTCTGTCTGTTGCACGCCCCCGTCCCCCACCCTGTTAGGTGGCAGACTCTAGACCCGCTGCTCCAGCTTCTCCCATTCCAACATGGAGGATCTTTCTACCGCACAAAAGCAACCCTGCCTCTCCCGTGTGAAAATCTGGGTTGGGGGGCAAAACATCACAGCACCACCCTGAAGGCCCCTCAACTGCTTTTTGTTTGTTTTGTTTTGGGGCTACCCCTGGCGGTTCTCAGGGTTCTTCTGGCTCTGTGCTCAGGAATCACTCCTGGCGGGGGACTGAATGGGATGCCAGGGATTGAACTCTGGTTGGATTTGTGCAGGGCAAACGCCCTGTCCGCTGCACACATTCAGGCCCATTGTCCCCCATTTTCTCCTCCTCCAAGAAACAGCCCCATTTGATCTCTTTGCTCCCTATCACCCAGGAGTAAATACTAAGCAAGTCCCCCAGAATTTGTGATTCTTTTCCTGTGATGCTGGGATGAACCCTGGGACCCCAAAGTGACTCGCCTGGCCCAACCTAAGTCCCCTTCAGTCCCTGCCCAGCCCTCTGAGGGTGAGACGTGGGCTCCTTCCCTGCCTCCTGTTCAGTCCTGTGTTGCTCCAACAGCCAGCCTGGCTCTCTGTTCTTCCTCCCCTCTGGAGTCCCTCACCCTTGCTGCTCCAGACCAGAATTAAAGTGATTTTGGGTCACATTTACATCATGGGTCCAGCCAGAAGGTCAGCAAAGACCTAGGGCTATGCTGGCAGTTATGTCCTCCTGAATACAGCTAAGAGTAACCCCTGAGCACTCTCTGGTGTGGCCCCAAAACAAATACACAAAAAAGCAAAACAAAACAAAAAACAAGAACTGTGAACTAGAGATCAGACTCACGGGGAGTTACTGTTGGATTTTCAGTGTGGTTTGGGGCCCATACACGGTGCTGGGGGAGGGGGTTCTGCTCCCTGCATGTTCCGACTAATGCTGACTGGGATTTCCTTGGGCCTCCTGCATGCCAACCCTGTGTTCCAGACCTCCTGCCTCCCACCACTCCTATCTTGTGTTTGGGGACCTGAAGAGGGTTGTGTGCAAGGCAAGGAAGGGCCTTCTACCTGCTCCCTCTGGCCGGCCTGGCCTGTCTTCCTTTCTTACTCCTTCCTCTTCCTTCCTTCCACCCCGCTTCCTTCCCCTTCTTCCTTCCTCCCTGCCTGGGTCCCTCTGATCAAGATATCGCCATGGTGGCTGTCAGTGCTGGCTATCGGTCCATCGCCTGCTGACTTCTGTTGGGCTCCCGTGGCCCTTCCCAGCATCTTCACCCTTGCCAGGGGGGCCACCTGGCAGGGCTGGCAGAGAAGGGTCTGGCTGAGGGGACCCAGTCAGGTGGCGGGTACTGTGACGGGCAGGGTTCCGGGTTCAGAGTCCAGCTGCTTGTCTCGTAGGCAGTGTGGATGGAGGCGGGCTGGCCAGTTCACCTGGCCAGTTCTTCCCTTCGCCGGGGACAGCAACTGCCCAGCCAGCTGCTTTTTTTGGGGGGGCAGGGAGTGCTCAGGGCTTAGCCTGAGCTAAGGAATCATTCCTGGCGGGTTCCGGGGACCCTCTTGGATGCCGGGGATTGAACCCGATCTTCTTGAGCAAGGCCAGCGCCCTCCCCCTGGCTGCCCTGTCGCTCTGCCCAGGGTATTTCTGCCCAGAGGGACATGGTTGCCAGGTTGGGGGCAGGCGGAAGGAGGCTGGACTTGGGCCACTCAGCTGGCTTGTGCTCTCCTGTTTGTCAGTGCAGATCCTGAGCTTTGTTTTCCTGCTGGGCCTGGGGTGATGGCCAGTCCCTCTCGGGGCGACAAGGAGAAGCTTGTGGAGTATCTGTGGGTGCTTTGTGGGCGATGGGGTACAGAGAGGCGCCATCTCCGAGTGCCTGCGTGACCAGCCTGCAGATGGGGCTACTGGGAAGGGGGATGGGCATAAGAGGCTGCTCTGCCCACTCTCTTATCCACCCCCTGCCCATACCCTCTGCATCTTAGTTCCAGTCCCCTATAGCTTCCCCTTGTCAGCTCATTGGGAAAGAAAAGGAACCACTCAGTTGGTGTCAAGAGAATTGCCAGGTCTCAGCACAGACAGATCCACCCAGGGAGGTTCTCTTACTGGGGTTTTTGCTCAGGGGACTATTGAGGGTGCTGGGGATCAAACCTGGGTCCAACTTGTGCAGGGCCGGTGCGCTCCCTGCTCTGTGAAGTTTCGATTGTTGTGGATGGGGTCATCTCCTTACAGCTCCCCCCACCCCACCCAGCTGTTCCTTTCTGCCCAGTTCCTGGGTCTCTGTGTCCGTGGGTCCTGTCCTCACTCCCTCCCTCCCTCTCAGCGCTGGGAACTGGGCTCCATGCCGCAGAATCCCGGATGCCTTGGCAGCATCCCCGGCGCCCTCAGCCCTGTATTCTGGCCTTGGCCAGCTCCCACTGCTCTGTGCTGCGAGTGGTGGCACCCAGTGCCCTGTCCGGGCTGATGTGTCCTCTCAGGGCGCCACATCCCTGGCCCAAGGACTGCCAGACAAGACCTGAGGCTGCCACCACCCTCCCCAGCCTCCCTGCTGTGGGCTTTGGGGCTTGGAGCTGTCCTCACTGTAGGTTTGTGCCAGACTGTGCCATTGACTCCCTGGCAGCATGTTTCTCCTCTGCTGGGCCCCAACGTGAGCCTGGCTCCTCCCCCACCTGTGCTTTCTTGGCCTGGGGTCAGTGCCCAGCTCTTCCTTTCTCGCCATCCCTGCCCAGATGCACTTGATTGGTTCCTGGCTGCTCGTGACGGCCTTGATCGCCCGCTGCTGCCGGTGCTGGCTGTGGTGGGGCCTCTAAGGAGCTGTGGGTGGAGGTGGGGGGGGGGTGTCCTTGGAACCCAAGGTCTGTGTTCTTGATTGTTTTCACTCTGTCTTGGGGTTTGGGGCTCATGGAGGCACAGTGCTCAGCCTTGTGGACTGGGACCCCCCTGGACTGGCTGGGGGGTTGCAGAGGTGACGCCCCCTCCTGTCCTTGCAGAAGAAGGACCCGGCGCAGTTCCTGCAGCTGCACGGGCGTGCGTGCAAGGTGCACCTGGATTCGGCTGTGGCGCTGGCGGCTGAGAGCCCTGTCAACATGTGAGGGGGCCTAGGGGTGCGGGTGGGCGGTTGTGGGGCGGCGTGCCTGCTACTCTTGGAGACCGGGGCCTGGGATCCCCAGGCCCCTGGGTGAGGATGTGGGGGCTGCTGGGGGCACCTCAGTGGGCACTGGGGACCCCTCCAGCCCTGGTTCTCCTGCCTCCCGCCGCAGGATGCCCTGGCAGGGCGACACCAACAACATGATCGACCGCTTCGACGTCCGCGCCCACCTGGATCACATCCCCGACTACACGCCTCCGCTGCTCACCACAGTGTGAGTGCCCTGCCCTCTGACCCTTGCTCCCTGACCACCCCCCAATTATTATTTTTTTTTTTTTTTTTTGGTTTTTGGTTTTTGGACCACACCCGGTGATGCTCAGGGGTTACTCCTGGCTGTCTGCTCAGAAATAGCTCCTGGCAAGCACGGGGACCATATGGGACACCGGGATTCGAACCAACCACCTTTGGTCCTAGATTGGCTGCTTGCAAGGCTATCTCTCCGGTTCCCCCAATTATTTTCTGACCTCCGCCCACTGCCTCCCTCAGCTCTCCAGAGCAGGAATCAGATGAACGCAAGTGCAACTACGAGCGCTACCGGGGTCTGGTACAGAATGACTTTGCCGGAAGTGAGTCCTTCCCTTGGGGCAGGTGGTGGGGTTCCGCATTCCAGGAGTGGGGACAGTTTGGGAAAGGAGGTTCCACCATCCAGTTCCTCTGTTCAGAGCCTCAGCCTGGGCCTACCCACCCACCTCGGGGCTGCCATGGTCACCCCATTCATTGCCTGTGTCCCCTCTGCCCCCTTCTGCTCTCCTGCCCTGCTCCCCTGGCTGATCCTTGGCTTTCCTCAGAGTCTCTGCTGTTTCCATCAAGCCAGTGCTCAAAGCCCCTTGTGGGATGGCGCCACCCTCTGTCCGGGCCTTTGTCCTTTCCCGCCTCTGTGGGGCTGACTCCCCCAGACTTGTCTGTTTTCTTTTTTTCTTTTTTTTTTTTTTGGTTTTTGGTTTTTGGGCCACACCGGGCGGTGCTCAGGGGTTACTCCTGGCTGTCTGCTCAGAAATAGCTCCTGGCAGGCACGGGGGACCATATGGGACACCGGGATTTGAACCAACCACCTTTGGTCCTGGATCAGCTGCTTGCAAGGCAAACACCCCTGTGCTGTCTCCCTGGGCCTGACTTGTCTGTTTTCTCATGCCACCTGCACCCCTATCTTATAGGCAAGGGCCCCAGGTGTTCACTCGTTTCTGGGGAGGAAGACGGGCTTCAAACAGAAGGGCCTTGCTGGCTTTCTTTGAGAGCTCTGGTTCCAGCCACCCATGTCCAGGACTTGCTCCTGGCTCTGTGTTCAGGGCTGTGGTGCCAGGAATCAGACCCGATTGGCTATGTGTGGGCAAATTAAGCTGCTTCCCTGCTGTTCTACCTCTGCAGAGCCAAAAGTGGGGTTCTGAGCTCCAGTGGGTAGGTTCAAAAGTCAGAGACAGCCTGAATTCTGGTAACAGCAGTGAGGCCTCAGTTTAGGGGTCGAAGCGTTTTGTGCCCTGGCACTGACTTCATCCGACTCCATTCATGGAGATGCAGTCAGGATCCCACTCAATTCTGCGCCCCCTCCCTGGAACTGGCCCCTAAGGCTATAAGACTGGCAATGATGGAGCAGAGGTGGATCTCAGGCTGGGCGCCCCCTAGCTGTCAGGAGCTGGTGGAAGAGCCCAAGGGGTCCCCAGAAGTGTTTTTGGGCCACCCCCCCCCCACGAGGTTTGTGGCTCCTGCACAGAAGGGGAAAGACTGCCCCCAGAGTTGGGTGGTGACTAAGCGAGATCCTGGGGGCTCCGACCAGGAGGAGGGGTTGTGCCATGTGAGAATACTCTGCCCCAGTCTCCGGTCTGGGTGGAGGTTTCTTTTCTTCCTGCCCCCTAAGTTCCCAGTTCGCCTTTACCCTGTCGCCCTCCAGTCTCAGAAGAGCAGTGCCTGTACCAGATCTACATTGATGAGCTCTACGGGGGTCTCCAGAGGCCCAGTGAGGAGGAGAAGAAGAAGTGAGTAGGCTACTGGGTCTGGGCGGGAGGTGGAGGTTGTCGGGGTCAGTGTAATCTGAGTCCCTCAGAAATGAACTGGGTGGGGAGGGCTGGAACGATAGCACAGTGGTAGCTGCCTTGCATGTAGCTGACCCAGGACAGACCTCAGTTCAATTCCTGGTGTCCCATATGGTCCCCCAAGCCAGGAGTAACCCCTGAGAGTCACCGGGTGTGGCCCAAAAACTGAAAAAAAAAAGAAAAAGAAAAAGAAAAAAGAAGTGAACTGGGGTGGAGGAGACCTTGGGATCTGGCCCTGAAGCCTGGAGCAGCCTCTGGTGCTGGGCACCTCCTACAGGCCTGTGTAGCACAGCGGCATGGCTGATCTGCCCACCCCTGCATCTCTGCCATCAGCCTTGTGCCCACTTCGCGTCCGGGGTCTTGGGGTCCTGGGGTCCTGCCTTCGACTCTGCCCTCCACACTGCCAGCCCTCAGCCCTCCTGCCCTCCTCCATGTGAAGAGTTCCCAGGCATTCCTTGGAGATTGTCGGGGCTCCCCCTGCCTGTCACTTCACTTCTGGGCTGAGTTCGCTCTGGAGAGGTGTCTGGGCACTGGACAGTAGGCCGTGATGATCCTGGTGTGGAGATAGCTGTGCGAGCCAGCACGACAGAGGGCTTCCTGGAGGAGGGGCCTTGGAACAGTGCCCACTGGATGGGGCCGAGGGCGGGCAGGCAGGCAGGGAGGGCTCAAGCTGTGCCTGCATCTCCTGGCATTGCCTCGCTCACGGCTGCCCTATCTGTGCCAGGCTGGCGGAGAAGAAAGCGTCCATTGGCTACACTTACGAGGACAGCACCGTGGCCGAGGTCGAGAAGGCGGCTGAGAAGCCGGAGGAGGAGGAGTCTCCAGCTGAGGACGAGAGCAACTCGGATGAAGATGAGGTCATCCCCGACATCGGTGGGGTCCCCTCTCTGCCCGCCCCCTCCCCGCAGCCCCCGCACATCGTTTCTGTGGCCCCTCACCCGCGGGCCACATCCCGAGCTTAGAGCTGCCTCCGTCCCGCCCATCCTCTCCTGGCCCTGTGCCCGCTGCTGCAGGATGCTGTTTGAGGGTGACCCCTCTGCTGTGTGGCCCTCCCTGGAAAGTGCCCTCCCAAAATCCCAGCCATGTCTCCCCTGCTACCCTTGGCCCCCCTCATTCCCCTCTGCGCACACCCTTCTGGGGTTCCCTTATTCCTCCCTGCCCCTTCCCTGTTTGCTGCCTCTGGCCTTGGGGTACCCAGGTGAGCTGATTGGTGCCTGCCTGTGGGTCCTCCCGAGAAGGGGGACTCCCATGCTTCCTGGGGCTTGGCCCCGGGTCCTTGTCTTTATGGAGCAGTCCCTGACGGTCCCTGTCTTGGTGCAGACGTGGAGGTGGATGTGGATGAGCTGAGCCAGGAGCAGGTGGCCGATCTCAACAAGCAGGCCACCACCTATGGCATGGCCGACGGCGACTTTGTCAGGTGGGGACCCTGGGCCGGGAACCCTCCACCCCCGCCTTGTCTCAGACATCCCCCCCAGCTGTCAGGTCCTGCCCCAGGGAGCCCCGGGGTGCCTTCTCCCATCTTTTGTTTGTTTTTTGTTTGTTTTTTGGGCCACACCCTGTGACGCTCAGGGGTTACTCCTGGCTATGCGCTCAGAAGTTGCTCCTGGCTTCTTGGGGGACCATATGGGACGCCGGGGGATTGAACCGCGGTCCGTCCTAGGCTAGCGCAGGCAAGGCAGGCACCTTACCTTTAGCGCCACCACCCGGTCCCTTCTCCCATCTTTTGGCCCAGCCCCAGAGTGCAAGTCTGTGGTGGGAGCCTGCTTGCTCTCAGGTGACTGGTGGGTGGGGGCCCCAAGGACTGGGGTGACCTGTTGTCTAGCGACACCCGTGTACCCCCTGGTTCCAGGATGCTGCGGAAGGACAAGGAGGAGGCTGAGGCCATCAAGCACGCCAAGGCCCTGGAGGAAGAGAAGGCCATGTACTCGGTGAGGGGGGTTAGTGTCCCAGGGTCTCGGCAGGTCTGGGGGGAACAGGGCAGCCCCCTCACCACCTGCCACCCTCCAGGGCCGTCGCTCCCGGCGCCAGCGGAGGGAGTTCCGCGAGAAGAGGCTGCGTGGCCGCAAGATCAGCCCGCCCAGGTAGGACCCCACCCCACCGTGGCCACACACTGGGTGGGGGCATTGGGTTGAGGTGTGTGTCACACCCCCAGCAGGGCCCCTTGAGAAAGGGCCGAGGGGGGGGCTGGAGAGATAGCATGGAGGTAAGGCCTTTGCCGGGGCTGGGGGGCTGGAGAGATAGAATGGAGGTAAGGCCTTTGCCTTGCATGCAGAAGGTCAGTGGTTCGAATCCCGGCATCCCATATGGTCCCCTGAGCGCTGCTGGGTGTGACCCAAAAAACAAACAAACAAAAAAAGAGAAAGTCCTGTGCCTGCCCCCCACCCTGCTGCACTTGGGGCGCTGCCCGGCTCCCCCCTTGTGTGGCCACCTTGGACTCTGACCCCCCCTCAGTTTGCGGCCACTTCCTGTCCTAACTGCCAGCTCGGTCACTCGCTTCCTTCTCTGGTTCCTGCTCCTCCTCTGGGCTGCACAAGCCACGTGAGGTTTACATGAGAGGCCTCTCCATGTCACCCCAGGTGTGGGTGAAGGCGGTTCCGTGACACTTGGGTTGGGGCTCCAGGCCACACGTCTCTCTGGAGCCCTTGCTCAGGCCCTGAGTCCAGCCTGGGTGCTTCGGTTTCGGCAGCAGGAAGTGGGGCACCCCTGCTTCCCACATTGGCTAAGTTGGGCCGCCCTGACCCCCAGCCTCACCCTCCCTCCATCTATCTGTCCCTCCCACAGCTATGCTCGCCGAGACAGCCCCACTTATGACCCCTACAAGAGGTGAGTTCTGGGAGGGTAGAGTCCAGCACCTCCTTCTGCGGGAGAGCAGACCAGCCTGACCGGGCCCCTCTCTACTCTGCAGGTCCCCCTCAGAGTCCACGTCCGAGTCCCGCTCTCGCTCGCGCTCACCCTCCCCGGGCCGAGAGGAGAAGATCACCTTCATCACCAGCTTTGGGGGCAGTGACGAGGAGGCGGCCGCCGCCGCTGCAGCTGCCGCCGCGTCGGGGGCTGCCACAGGGAAGCCCCCCGCAGCCCCCCAGCCCGGCGGCCCCACCCCGGGACGTAATGCCAGCTCCCGGTCGGTAACGCTCACGCCGCCCGCCCTACGCCCTGGCCACCCAGGGGGGCTCCGGGGCGGTGGGGGGCTGCAGCCCCGGCCCACGCCTGGCTGATGAGGCCCCCGTACCCCGCCTGCAGCCGCCGCTCCTCATCCTCGTCCTCCGCCTCCTCGTCCTCTGCCTCCCGGACCTCCAGCTCCCGCTCCAGCTCTCGCTCCAGCTCCCGTTCCCGCCGTGGCTACTACCGGTCAGGCCGGGGCCGCTCGCGCTCTCGCTCATGGTCCCGTTCCCGGTCCCGTTCCCGCCGCTACTCACGCTCCCGCAGCCGTGGCCGGCGGCCTTCGGGCTGCGGCTCCCGGGACGGACACCGCTACTCGCGTTCCCCAGCCCGGCGCGGGGCCTACGGACCCCGGCGCAGAAGTAGGTACGTGAAGGGCCTGGGGGAAGGAAGGACCCCCCACAGCTCTGGGCATTCCAGACCTGGCCTCTGCCCCTCTGTGAGGAAGCCTCTGGCCAGTAGGGGGCATCACTGAGGGAGGCCCGTTGTCCTCGGGGCTGGGAGGTAGAACTCATGTCATGAGGTCTCAGCCTAGGGTCTCTGCAGCCCACATGGTGGGGGCTCTGGGGGCCAGGGTCTCGACAGATGCCTCCCTGGGGTGCCGCCAGAGCGGGCAGCCTGGTGGGAGGCCTCGTCGTCCACTTTCTGGGGTGACTTCTTTACCTCCCCTGTTTTTGTTTGCTTTATTTTGAGGCCATGTCAGCCCACCCTGCGATGCTCAGGACTTTTCTTTCTCCTGGCTCTGTGCTCAGGAATAGCTCCTGGCGGTATTCAGGGGATCCGATGGGATCAAACCTTGGCAGCCAGCGTGCAAGGAAAATGCCCTCCCCACTGTGCTGTCACTTCAGCCACCCCTGTTTTCACTTTGGGACCATACCTGGTGCTCAAGGCTTGCTCCTGACTGCTCAGGAGTGTGCCTGGCAGTGTGCTGGGGCCCCTGTGCCGTTGCCTGGGATTGAATCAGGGAAGCCACCTTTCCCCTACACACGCTCCCCTCAAGGAGGGGACCGTGGGGGACCCGTCTTGTGTCCTCACCTGTGAGTCTGAAAGTGCTGGTCGGCGCAGCGGTCCTCCTGGTCACCCTTCCAGGCTCTGGTCACTTCCTGCAGCCTGAGGGTGTAGCTGGGAAAGGGTGGGGGTGAGGGTGGGAGGTTTCAGGACACAGCTCAGATGTCCACGAGGGAGGGGATCCCTGTGAGACCACCAACCCCCCCTGGCCTACTTGCAAGTGGGGGACACCCAGCCAGGTGAGCTGGAGGGGCAGGGTGTAGCTTCTGGGCCTCAGACCAGGGCCCTTTGTTAAAAGAGGGCCCTTTGTTAAAAGAGGGCCCCTGCTCGTCCTCCAGAGAGGCTAAAGGCTGTGGGGGTGCTGGTGAGAGGGCATCTAGTGTGGGCACTGCTAGGCCGGGGGTGCAGGGGTTTGCGGGGGATGGCAGCTGGGCGAGGGTGCCCCAGAGCCTCACGGTGCCCCCTGCCCTGCCTCCCAGGAGCCGCTCTCGCTCCGGGGACCGGTACCGGCGGGGAGGTCGTGGGCCCCGACCGCACAGCAGCAGCCAGAGCCGCAGCAGCTGGTCCCTGAGCCCGTCCCGCAGCCGCAGCCCCTCCCGCAGCGGCAGCCACAGCCAGAGCCGTAGCCCGTCCCGCAGCCGCAGCCCATCCCGCAGCCACAGTGCCTCCCGAAGCCCCTCGCCGACGCCCCCCAGGGAAAAGCTGACCAGGCCGGCAGCGTCCCCCGCCGTGGGCGAGAAGCTGAAAAAGTGAGTGGGGGGAGCCTGGCCCACTGAGGGGCTGTTGGGACGCTGTCTGGCCTGTCTGACCTCACTCTGTGTCTCCCACGCCCCCGCAGGAGTGACCCTGCCGCTGGTAAAGAGACAGGAGCTGCCAAAGTCAGTAAGAATTTGGAGCCGCCCGTCTAACTCCCACTGCAGCAAGTGCCCACGCTGGGCCCGGCGGGCCTGTCCCACCTCACTGTCCCCGGGGCTCCCTCCACCCCCCCGCGGGCGGCCCAGGCTCGGGAGAGGAGAGGCGGGTGGATGGGCTCGGGACACCCACGCCCATGCCGCCTCTTCACCTCCCCAGCCCAAGCTGACGCCTCAGGAGAAGCTGAAGCTGAGGATGCAGAAGGCGCTCAACAGGCAGTGTAGGTGCAGGGGCGCAGGGCAGGTGCTGGGCCCTGGGGTGGGTTGTCCTGGGGTGCCTCTCAGCCACTCTCCCCGGACCCCTCTCCCCCAGTCAAGGCGGATAAGAAGGCGGCTCAGGAGAAGATGATCCAGCAGGAGCATGAGCGCCAGGTGAGGGGGTGAAGTGGGGAGCCGGGGAGTGGCCCCCAAGCTGGCACGGACCCTAATGGCCTCCATCCTAGGAACGGGAAGACGAGCTCCGAGCCATGGCCCGCAAGATCCGCATGAAGTAAGCTCCTCGCTCCCTGCACCCCATCCTGCTGACCCGCCTTTGCTTGGCCCCAGATGCCTGCCAGGGGCCCCCATCTCCTCCCAGAAGCCTCTTGAGTAACCTGCAGAGGGGTACACTCTCCTCCTGCAGGGTTCCCCCCCACCCACTGCAAGCCAGGGAGTCCTCGTGCCTCCCCCTGAAACACCCCCTCCAGCCCTGTGGCTCAGCTGAGGCCTTGGTTCAAATGACCAAGCTGCAACTCTTGCTTCTTGGAAAGAAAAAGTCGTTCTAGTGCAGTGGAACCGTTTCCAGTTCAAGTCAGGGAAAGGTGTGAGGGTCAGCCCCTGCCATGAGGTAGACTTCAGGACCCCACCCAGGCCTGTGATTCTGGGCCAGGCACCTCTCCTGCAGCACCTATGGCCCCGGGCAGTCTGGGCACCGACTGGGGCCACCCCTTGGCACTTGAACCCTTGCTTGGTCTTGCAAATCCTGCTGCTCCTGGGTCGGCCATTTCCACATTCAGCGACGGTCTGTGCATAAAGCCTGCACCCTGGGAACCAGGGAAGGGGGGAAACCTGCAGCAGCCTCCTTGCTGGCTCACCCTCCAGGGTCCCCCCTACCCATCCTGCAGGGAGCGGGAGCGGCGCGAGAAGGAGCGTGAGGAATGGGAGCGTCAGTACAGCCGCCAGAGCCGCTCCCCGTCCCCCCGCTACAGTGAGTGTCCAGGCCAGTGGGCAGCTCTGCAAGGGACCCCTGCAGACTGCCCAGACCACCTGTTCACTGCCTCCTCTTCTCTCTCCAGGTCGGGAGTACAGTTCTTCCCGAAGGTGAGCCAACCAGCAGCCCCCCAGACCCACCCCTGCACCCCTCAACTGCCTCCTCACACTCCCCTTCTCTCTCTGCAGGCGTTCGAGGTCGCGCTCCCGAAGCCCCCACTACCGACACTGAACATTGGGGGGAGGGTGTGTGCTGAAGAGGGTGGGAGCTGGGCAACTGCCTTCAGGCTGCTGGTTTTCCAGTGAAAAATAAAGATTATTTAATTCTCGCCTGACTCCGTGCCTCTGTACCTGTGGGGACAGGCCTGGCCGCGTGGGTGTCCAGGGCGGCCAGTGGGGCAGGGCGCTGGGAAAGGGCCCGGTGCCCAGCTGCAAGGCCGGGCTAGGACTTTGCCCAGGGCCTCTGGTGACAGGCCCAGGCCTCTGCCCGGCCTCGCCCTCGCCGGGAACCGGGAGCACGGCTTTCTGTGCCAGGCCTGCTAAGCCCCGGGGCGCTAGGGGCTGGCCTCTCCCCGTCACCCCCTCACCCCAAACCGGTCGGCCCAGGCCCAGCCGTCCACCCCAAGGAGGGGAAGCTCCCCCACCCCAACACCCCAAAAGAAAAGCCAAAACTCGAGTGTGGGTAGTCAAGAGGACTTTACTTGGGAGTGAAGGATGGACACTGTTTGTGTCCATCTTAGGGTGCCTTTTGGGGAACAGGATGGATGGATGGATGGGGAAGCACTGGCAGCTCAGACCTCCCCGGCCACCTCGGGGTGCTTCTGCCGCAGGTGCTTGTCCAGGGTGGCGCGCAGGCCAAAGGGCACGTGGCAGTGAGGGCAGGCGAAGCGCGGGCCACCGGTGCCCAGGCCGTGCATGCGGCGGTGGCGGTTGAGCTTGCTGCTCTGCGCGCAGGCATAGGGGCAGAGCTCGCAGACGTAGGGCCGCTCGCCGGTGTGCGAGCGCCGGTGCACGGCCAGGTTGCTGCTGTTGGTGAAGTGCTTCCCGCAGAACTCACAGCTGCCTCCCAGCCCGCGCCTCTTGACCCCAGAGGACTTGGGCGCCTTCTTGGGCAAGACACTAGGGCTCAGCGGCACAGGGTCCAGGCTCTGTTCCTGGGGGGCAGAGCTCCAAACATTCCAGCTGGGGCCTGCTTGCGCCCCCAGCCCTGGTGCTCCAGGTTCCTGGAGCCCGGCTGTGGCCGCAGGGCCGGCTCCTTCCCCACCGCTGCTGCTGGGCCGGGGTGCACTGCTGGCAGGGGCAGCGGCATGCACCGCAGGCTCCGGAGGGGCAGTGGCGGCGGCGGCCGATTGCTCCTGGCTCACGGAGTGCGCTGGGCAGGGGTTCGGGGATGGCGGCTGGCGGTGCGTCTTCTTGTGGCGGTTGAGTTTGCTGCTCTGGGCGCAGGCGTAGGGACACTGGTCGCACACGTAGGGCCGCTCGCCTGTGTGCGAACGCATGTGCACCTTGAGGTTGCTGAAGGAGCTCAGGGTCTTGGTGCACACCGGGCAGGTGGGGCTCCGACGCCCCAGGCGCCCCTTGGCCTCGGCATCCGGTGGTGGGGTGATCAGTGGTGGGGTGATCACGGCTGATACGGCGGAGGCCACCTCGGCCAGGCTCAGCAGCGGCGCCTCGGGGCTCTGCGGCTCTGTCTGGTAGATGGACAGGCCGTGGTCCCACTGGACGTGGCGCAGCAGCTTCCAGGCGCCCGTGAACTGGCGGCCACAGCGGAGACAGCTCAGAGGTTTCAGGTCATCAGGGTGATCTAAAGAAAGGGAAGGGCGAGGAGGGGGTCACCCAGGTGAAAGGTGACTTATCTACTGCCCCCAGGAGGCTGGTCTGCCTGTCCCTCCCCAAGCTCAAAGGAGAGCGCTGGGCTCTGCCTTAGCTCCTCCTGCAGTAGGGGTGACTTACTAAACTTGGCTTCTGTGCTAGCATGGGGCTTAAGGTGGGCCTTGAGGGCAGCTAATCCTTGGTCCATGGGAGGGTCAGAGCAGGGGGCCAGGAGGAATCCCTGAGCACTAAAGGGCGTGTCCTTAAACCCAAACAAACACAACCAACAAAAGAAAAAGCAGCTTTCCTCTGACCAGTTCCAGCACATGTCATCCCTGCATGTGGAGAAGGGCCCCCAGGCAGAGCCCTGGAAAGACACAGGGCATTGGCCTAGAGGTCAGTTTTGACCTTGACCTCTGCCTGTACCCCACAAATGAAAACTCCCCAATACTTGGGTGTTTTATCTAGACTGGGGGTTCCCAGATGTGTGGCTTAACACCTCTTTTCAGGGTAAAGGGCAGCCCCCCTCCATGGGAATCCTTTAAGGAACAAGCAAGAAGCATCCCCAGGGACCGAGGCCAGCCCAGGTGTGAGGGATTCATTAGACACCCCCGGGTATTGTCCCCGGGCTGCTCCTAGATCCACAGGAATTACCAAATCCTAGTCTGGGGGGGAGGGACTGATGGATGCATAAGACCTGAGGGGGAGTATGTAGTCAGTTTCCATGCCCCCCACTTCAGGTGAACCCTGGACCAACAATGACCCTCTCTGAACTTTCAGCAGTGCCTAGAAGCTGGAGCCCCGGGACGTCTTGGGTGGATACTAGGGTGGATCCGGCCACAGGAGGCCCAGCCCTGCCTCCAGCCCCATTAATCCCATCCAAGTCCATCGGTCCCCAGGACACGCCCCCTGCCCAGCCCTGCCTCCAGCTGGACCCTCTCTCCAAGGGAGCAGGGAGAGAGCCGCAGAAAACTGAATTAATTTAATTCCTTGTCTCCAAAATCCTAGGAGGCTGGGGTGCTTGAGGCCAGGTTTCCAGCCCTGGCACCCAAAAAAAAGACACGCATATTACTCCTCAAACACCAAAAAAGAATCTTCTGGATCTTCATGGAGCCCACACACTTGTTCCCTCGTTCCCTCATTGTGGGTGGCCATCCTGGGACGGGGTTTGCTTTCTAGCCCCAGAGAACGAATCTAGGTGTCCGGCCCGGCCCGGCAAGGGGCTTCCCGGCAGGCAGCCAGGCCCCGGAGAGTCCCTCGAGGGAGGGCACCAGGCAGCTCTGAGCAAGGGGCACCCCCAGGGGCACCTCCAGCAGAGGCAGTAGGAGAGTTGGCAGGAGCCAGAACCTGGTGCCCCAGCTGGCCACTGCCTTCTTCCCCAGAGGTCCCTCCCTTCACTGCCACCCCTGGTCCAGCCACCTGGCCAGTTATTTCTGGCCAAGGGGAAGGAGAAGTGAAACCAGATTTGGGGGGCTGGGGGTGGTGGTGTCGGTGTTCATGGCAAATCCCCGGTCTGGAGTCGCTGCCACACCCTATGGGCGGCCCTGCCCGCCCCCGCCACCCCCGAACCACTAGTCCCTGCCCTGGGGACAGGGCAGGCCCTGGCCACGCCTAAGGCTGCACCCGAGGAAGGGGGTGCAAGAAAGGGGAAGTAGCGCCCGCTGCCCTGCCGGCCTGTCCAGCTTTGGGGGGGCCCCCCAGAGGCTCACAGGAAGCCCCTGAGCCCTTGAACTTGCGAACTGAGAGGGGAGGAGAAAGCGTGGCTCCCTCCAGGCGGTGGTGGCTGCACTCACCTGAACGCTGGCAGAGGCTGGGGCCTCGGGAGAGCGGGCACCCCAGTTTCTTGTGGTCCATGAAGAGCGTGATGGCCTCCAACGGAAAGGCCTGCAGGCAGCGGCCGCAGGTCAGCAGATCGGGGTGTTTCTCGGGGCAGGCCTGGCGGTCTGCAGGGAGGAAGCCGGCTGGTGGTGAGGGCGAGCCAGGATGAGAAGAGGCCGGGGAGAGGGAAAAGTCGGGGTCCCCGGGGCCAAGGGGCTAGAGGGGCGCAGGGATGGGGGTGCCCCAGGGGGGCCTCTTGCACCGCACTCACCGGCCGGGCGATCATCCATCAGGGCGGCCCTGCACTTGGGGCGCGCGCTCAGGGCGTGGACGGAAGCCTCGAGGCAGAAGCGGGGTTCGCGGTCCGAGCACCCCGGAGGAGGCGCGGCCACTTCCTTCCAGCGCGGCCCCTGGGCCTGCGGGGGCCGCGCGCCCGGCTCGGGGTCCACCTCGATGACCAGCTCCATGTCGTCGTCGTTGTCCGAGACGGCGGCGGCGGCGGGCTCGAGCTCCACGCGGCGGGGGATGCAGCCGGCCTTGCGGCGGGACATGGGGCGGGCGAGTGCGCGCGGGCGGGCGGGCGGAAGACTCGCGGCCTTGCGTGCAGCTCCCACCGTGGCGCGCAGGTGAGTGGCTGCCGGACCGGCCGCGAACTGCGCTTACACGTGCTGGCCGGCCGGCGGCCCCGCCCATTTGGGGAGTGGCCTCAACGGGCCTTTCCGTAGCCACGCCCCTCTGTTCGTGGTCACGCCCCCTTCCAATCCACTCTAGCTGGCCCTGGCCAGCCCTGGTGATGGAGGAAGAGGGACCTGGCCTGCAAAGGGCCCTTTCTTCCCTTTTTTTAGGGTGGGGCCACTCACCCACCCACCTACAGCCGGCCAGGTCCCTCCTGGGCTCTGTGCTCAGGAAGTCAGACCTCATGGGATGCTGGGGCTCGAACCCGTGTCAGCCACACCTTCATATGTAACCTTGCTCCTTTTTTTTTTGTTTTTTTTTTGGTTTTGGTTTTTGGGCCACACCCGGCGGTGCTCAGGGGTTACTCCTGGCTGTCTGCTCAGAAATAGCTCCTGGCAGGCACGGGGGACCATATGGGACACCGGGATTCGAACCAACCACCTTTGGTCCTGGATCGGCTGCTTGCAAGGCAAACGCCGCTGTGCTATCTCTCCGGGCCCTCCTTTTTCTTTTTTACCTCAAGGAAGAACAAATTGGGGAGGGGGGTGCCGAGAGATAGCACAGAGATAGGGCATTTACTTTCCAGGAGGACTCTGGTTTGATTCCTGGCATCCCATAGGGTTCCCCCACCCCACCCCGAGTGTGAAAAAACATTATTTTTGGATTGATTTTTTTTTTAATTTGGTGGGGGGCCGAGGCAGCGGGGGGAGGGTGCCCACGTTGCTGTGCTCAAGATGTATGTATTCCTGGTTCTGCACTCAGGGATTAACAGCCCCCTAGAAAGGACAATTTTTTTTTTTTGCCTATTTTGTTCGTTTGTTTTTGGGTCACGCTTGGCAGTGCTCAGGGGTTACTCCTGGCTCTGAGCCCAGAAATTACTCTTGGCAGGCTTGGGGGACCCTGTGGGTTGTCAGGGATCGAATCAGGGTTAGTCCTGTGTAAGGCAAACGCCCTCCTCATGGTGCTATGGGGCTCTGGTCCCTAGTGCTTCTGTATCCATGAACCAACACCTCCATATGTGCACGCGGACGGACAGACGGACGGACGGACACACACACACACACACACACACACACACACACACACACATCTCCAGCCAGACTGCCTAACTATTATCAGGATCCTGGATTGAATGAAGGACAAGAGAAAATGTGTTAAGACCAACATGTAATTGAGTGCCTCGTGTTCTCAGATTGGATTTGGGGGACACTGAGGACAGACTGGCTGAATCACAGGGAGCCCGAAGGATTAGCCACTTAACTCCCTCGGGGAGAGTCCCGAAGTAACCCCATGAAGTCGGTAAAACGGAAAGGCCTCTCCCGTGACAAATGGCAGAACCAGAGAGACAGGACACCTAGCTTTGCACAACGCAGACCTGGGTTTGATCCCGGGCACCCCATCTGGTCCGGTCTACGGAGCATGACCAGAAGTGACCCCTGGAATGCAGAACCAGGCCCCAAGCACCATCAGGTGTGGTCCAAAACAAAGCAGGCTAAGACAGGTCCTAAAGGGACGGGGAGAGTGGGAAAGGGGCTTTCAAACGTTCTTCCCTCCCTCTGGGAAGCGAGTGGTAGAATTGGAAGGAGCTGAGGGGCCGGTCAGCCTGGAAATTCCAGACAAAGGAGGGGAGGGAGGAAGCTTGTGAAGGAGGGGGGCTTGGATCCGCTCCAAGAGGCTCTCTGGCACTTGCGAGATGGGGCTTGTGGCCCATCTCGGTTTGATCTCCCCGCGTAAGGTGCCCTGAGCACAGAGACGTGAGTTGCCCTGTACCTCGGGGTGTAGTCCCCGAACAAACGAGATGGGTGCCTCAGAAGGGATTTTGAATGTTTAATATTTTGTATATCTGGACCACACCCAGAGGCGCTCAGGGGTTTCTCCAGGCTCTGCACTCAGAAATCGCTCTTGGCAGGTTAAAAGGGACCAGATGGGATGCCCGGGATCAAACCCAGGTTGGCTGTGTGCAAGGCAGAAGCCCTCCCGGCTGTGCTACTGCTCCAGCCCCTAAGTAGGATTTTGAGAGGAGGCAAGAGTGCAAATTTGGGGGCCGGAGAGAAAGCATGAAGGACTGTGGTTAGAATCCCCGCACCCCATATGGTCCCCCACGCCTGCCAGGAGAGAGTTCTGAGCGTAGAGCCAGGAGGAACCCCTGAGCGCTGCCGGGTGTGACCCAAAAACAAACAAACAAACAAAAAAAGAGTGCAAGTTTGGTTCCTTCCGAGACTTGGGATCCCCTATAAGCTAGCCAACTGAATCTCCCCTTACCTTTCCCTCCCTGCATATCTCTCTCTCTCTCTTGTCTCTGTCCTCTGTCTTGTCTCTCTATCTTCTCTCTCTCATCTTTGTCTGTCTCTGTCTCTGTCCCCTGTCTCTGTCCTCTCTCTGTCCTCTGTCTGTCTCTCTTTGCTGTTAGAAATGGCATCACTCCCGGCCCCACCCTCCAGACCTAACAAGTTTGCTTTTCTTGGGGCACCGCTGCATCATAAAGTGAGAAGTGTCTGTTGACTGTCCTCACCGCTCAGTTCGCATTCCCTGAGGTCAGGGCCCCGTCTGTCCGTCCTTCGCCCCTCACCCCGCAACCCAGCGCCCAGCTGGGGGAATTGCACTTGCTAATCTCCCGGCGCTGGCCCCAGGCCCCCAGGGTTCTGCATTGTTATTCAGGGCTCAGCCTCAATTGTCCTCCGGGGAGCCCAGGGCCTCCTGACCAGACCACTATATCTCCAGCTGCCCCACCCCGCCTTGGGCCTTCCCAGGTACAATTCCCCCGACCTCCACCCCCGCTGGTCAATGCCTTCCATCTCTTCCAGGCCAGAATCTCACCTCCTCATCCGGTTACCTTATTACCTTTATTTGAATCTTTTTTGCCCCCCCCCATGCCCAAGGCTGAGTCCATTATTACCCTGTCCTCCCACCCCAGCTCTTCCGGCCCATACCACCAGGTGGATTCTTTCCGGAACTACCTGGGGAGGGTCTGGGAGCCACTTGGGGGTGTCTAGGGAAGCCAAATGCATTCCAGCCCCCAGGGAAATGACCGGGTGTAGCTAGAGGCAGGTGAGTGCAGCTGACCAGAGAGCTTTAGGAGAGCTGGAACTTCCTCTTTCGTTAAACGCCACTGCACGGGGAGCTAAGGGGAGAAAAATCACCCTAAATTAACACCACCCTCACTACAGTCTATTCCAGCAGCTGTTCTCCAAGGCTGATTTCAAGGTGGGCAAGAAGATGGGGTATGCATTGGACTTAGAGGGGCCAGAGAGGACACTTGCATAAGTTGGGGAGCCAAGACAAGCCTCAGCCTTCAACTTGGGGAGAGGGGCCGGAGAGATAGCATGGAGGTAGGGCGTTGGCCTTGCATGCAGAAGGACGGTGGTTTGAATTCTGGCATCCCACTTGGTCCCCCGAGCCTGCCAGGAGTGATTTCTTTTTTTGTTTGTTTGTTTGTTTTTGTTTGTTTTGTTTTTGGGCCACACCCGGTGTTGCTCAGGGGTTACTCCTGGCTGTCCGCTCAGAAATAGCTCCTGGCAGGCATGGGGACCATATGGGACACCGGGATTCGAACCAACCACCTTTGGTCCTGGATTGGCTGCTTGCAAGGCAAACGCCGCTGTGCTATCTCTCCAGGCCAGGAGTGATCTCTGAGTGTAGAGCCAGGAGTAGCCCCTGAGTGCTGCCAGGAGTGACCCAAAAACCAAAAACCAAGGGAAAAAAAAACAAATAAACAAAAATCTTGGGGCAAGAGAGGAGATTGAGGGTGGGGGGTGTCTTTGCTTCTCTGATCCTCAGTTTCCCCCTTTGTCCCAGGGGCGACTGGGGCTGCCTGAGCACGAAGCCTAAGGGAACACCGGGACTCAGAGCCTTGGGGAGCACAAGAACACCTGGAGGTAGCAGCCCTGGGGAGAACCCGGACTCAGAACCCTGGGGAGCACAGGAGCACTCACCCAGACTTGCAACCAAGGGGAGCATCCGGACTCAGAGTCCTGGGGTGCACGGGAGCCCCCAGACTCACAGCCCAAGGGGGCACCTAGATTCAGAGCCCTGGGGAGCATGGGAGCGCCTTAGCTCACAGCCCAGGGGGATCATCCGGACTCAGGGTCCTGGAGAGCACGGGAGCCCCCAGACTCGCAGTCCAGGGGAGCATGTAGACTCAGTCTTGGGGTGCACGGAGCCCCCAGACTCACAGCCCAGGGGGGCACCTAGATTCAGAGCCCTGGGGAGCATGGGAGCACCTTAGCTCACAGCCCAGGGGCGTCATCCAGACTCAGGGTCCTGGAGAGCACGGGAGCCCCCAGACTCGCAGTCCAGGGGAGTATGTAGACTCAGTCTTGGGGTGCACGGGAGCCCCCAGACTCACAGCCCTGGGGAGCCCAAGAGCTTGCATGGCAGCCCAGGGAGCCGGCTTGCTGCCCGGAGGCCGCGTGGGGCGGGCGGGCGGAACCCAGGCTCGGCGGCTCGGGGACCGGGTCGGGCCTGTGCATCCCGCGCGCCGGCCCGGCGGAAGTGGGGGGCACCGGCGCTGCAGCGGGGTAAGTGCGGGGCCGTCCGCCGCCCCGCGATCGCCCAGGGCAGAGCCGCGGGCCGGGCGGGCCGGGGCGGGCCGAGGGAGGACGGCGCCTCGGTGTGCGTGGTGCTGGGGCCTGGGGACCCGGGGACCCCGCGTGGCCCTGCCAGCAAAGCAAGCAGCTGTTGCCCTATTCCATTCACCCCGTTTTTATTTATTATTTATTTATTCATTCATTTATTTTGGGGGAGGTTGGGCCACACCACTCGGGGCTTTGAGTTCAGGAATCGCCCCAGGCTTTCTTGGGGGTCCCTAGGGGATTCCAGGCGTCGAACTTGCTTCCTCCCAGGTCAGCTGCATGCAAGGCCAGCGCCCTACCGCTGCTCTATCACTCCAGCCCTGCTATTTATTATTATTATTATTGGTCTTTGGGTCACACCCGGCAGCGCTCAGGGGTTCCTTCTGGCTCTACACTCAGAAATCACTCCTGGCAGTTTCGGGGGGGGGGTCCTACTGGATGCCACGATTCAAACTACAGTTCTTCTGCATGCAAGGCAAATGCCCGACGTCCATGCTATCTCTCCGGCCCCTTATTATTATTATTTTATCATTAGTAGTGATAGTATTACTTGGTGGTGTTTGGGACACACTCTGAGATGCTCAGGACTTACTCCTGGCTCCACTCTCAAGAATTAACTCCTTCCTGAGGGTGCTCAGGGAGGTCCCTGGTCAGCCACGTGCAAGGCCAACACCCTCCCTGCTGTACTATGCATGGCTCCAGCCAAGCAGAGGATCGCCCTTGGTGGGACACCCAACCGGAATGTGGTGCTGGGGGTGGAACTCGGGCCTAGTTTGCGCAAGTTTGGGCAAGTTCAAGTCCCTTCTCCCCATGTTCTACCTCTCCAGCCCCTAAGTGGTGGGTTTTTAGGGGAGCTCGGCTGATTGTGTTTTCCAGCCGGGAGAGATTGGATTAGAGTCTGTTTCTGGAAACCTTTGTGGGTGGAGGGGCTCTTGGTGGGAGAGACCAAATGGATTTAGGACTTTGGGTTTGCTTTCCAGAGGGTGCTGGCCTGGGCACACCCTAAGTGACCTTTTCCAAAGAACTTCCTTATCTGGTCACACCTTGGCTCTGAATCCTCCAACAGCTGCCCATTGCTCCCAGCCTGCCTTTCTGCACAGGGTGGGGTGTTTGCAGGGACAGGGTCCTGGGGTGATGGTCAGGACCCTTTTCAGCCAGTTTCCAGCTTGTGGCCAGAAATGTAGGACTCCAGGATCCCCTAATGGAAAATCTGGGTGCATGGTTCAGATTCAAACACCTGGGTCAGACCAAAACAACTTGTTTGTGCTTTTGGCTTCCCCTGATGGGAAGGGAGGTCAGCGCCTGCTCTGCCTGGACCCACCTCCTGATTTTAGCCCTTCAGGTCATTCCTGGCTATGGGCTTTGTTGCTGTTGATCCTTTTGCTAATTCTAGCTCTAGGGACTAGGGTGTCTCTTTTGGCATTTAACTGGAGATGGGTGGGGGGTGGACTTTGCAGGGGACTTGGCATGGGGTCATCAGATGGGATTATCTAGGTTGCTCTCCCACCATCCCCTTCACCCTGGGAAGTGTAGGCAGATCAATCAGAAACCGTTTCACTCCATTAATGGGGAAAGTCCTGGGGAGCCTCATCTGCGGGTTCCCTCTGTCCATTAGCGAAACTGTGAGGCCTCTTCACCTCCGGAAGTATTTCCGGAGTACTGGAGGAACTGGGCACCAGCCCAAACAAAATATGCCCTTTCTAGGGCCAGAGAGATAGCACAGTGGTGTTTGCCTTGCAAGCAGCCGATCCAGGACCAAAGGTGGTTGGTTCGAATCCGGCATCCCATATGGTCCCTTGTGCGTGCCAGGAGCTATTTCTGAGCAGATAGCCAGGAGTAACCCCTGAGCACCACTGGGTGTGGACCAAAAGCCAAAAACCAAAAAAAAAAAAAAAAAGAAAATAATAATAATACCCTTTCTGACCACTTTATTTTTCTCTTTTTTTGTTTTTTATTTTTAGAAAGAGGTTTTTTTCTTTTGGTTTTTGGACCACATCTGGTGACACAGGGGTTACTCCTGGCTCTGCTCAGAAATTGCTCCTGGCATGAGGGACCATTTGGGATGCCAGGGGATCGAACTGCGTTCCTTCCTAGGTCAGCGCGTGCAAGGCAAACACCCTACCACTTGCACCACTGCTCTGGCTCCACTTTATTTTTTTAAGGTGGGGAAACACCTCAGGGCTCACTCCTGATTCTTGGCTCTGCACTCAGATATCACTCTTGGTGGGCTCGGGATGTCAAGAATTGAACTCTGGGTTGGCCCTATGCAAAGCAAGCGCCTTTCCCACTGTACTATTTCTCTGGCCCCTGAACAGTTTCTTTTCACTTTTCTTTTTTCCTTCCTTTCTTTGTGTGTGCGTTTTTGTTTTGGGGTCACACCCAGCGGTGCTCAGGGGTCACTCCTGGCTCTTAGCCAACCTGGAGGACCAGATGGAAAGCTGGGCATTGAACCTGGGTTGGCTGTGTGCCAGGGAATTGCTTACCTACTTGCTTACCCACTTGGGTCCAGGCCACAGATATTTCTTTCATCTCCGTGACCTTTTCACCACCCCCATCTTCTACATGGACCTCAGCAGGCACCCACACTGGGTTTCCCACTTCTTTAGGCATCCGCTCTGAGGGCAGCGGGGCCCTGGTAAAGGACAGCAGTTCAGCCAGTTTTCAACTCATCCAGACTCTCTCATCAGCCCCTTCCAGGCTCTCTCTCCCTGCCACCCTCAGTTTCTCCAACTGGACGCATTGCCCTGAGGCCTCAGAGTTCTTATCCTGGTAGCTGACTCAGACCTTCTCCGAGATCTCCCTGTCACCCTTTCCAGAAACCCCCACTCCCTTCCTTTGGACTGGCTGCACCCCTGGACTCTTCCATTCTTTATTTTTGGGTCACATCTGATGGTGTTCAGAAATCAACTTCCGACAGGCTCTGGGGACCATATAGGATGCCGGGGATCAAACCCGGGTGGTCCGTGTGCAAGACAAACTCCCCACTCTGTTGTTGCCCTGGTCCCTCCTCCTCCTTTCCTGACAGACCACTCTGAGCCATTCCATGCCCGGGCACGAACCTGTGTTCCCAGCACTGGCCCTTACAGGCTGGGCACCGCACCCACGCTCGGATAAGGGGTGTCAGAATAGGTGTGATATGTTGGTGGTTTTTTGTTTATTTTGGGACCACACCTGATGGCACTCAGAACTCTCCTGGCTGTGTGCTCAAGGATCACTCCTGGTGGTGCTTGGAGGACCATATGGGTGCCAGAGATTGAACTTGGGCCAGCTGTGGGCAGGACAAGTACCCTCCTTTCTGTGCTCTCCCCTTCGGTCCTGGGTGACCCTTTAGGGCCTTTCAGTGAGTTTCTATTAGTTCCGTCTATCTCCCATTTGCCAGACCAGAAGTGGTGTCTAATAGGGTGTACTGGGGCCCGTGTGCTGGTAGGCCAGCACACATCATTGTCCAAAGGGGGTGACACATGGCTGGGCTGGCCACTAGTGTCATTCCTGGTGAGGGGATGCTGGGGCAGTGAGCCCAGGGCAGGAGAGCAGAGGGTTAGGGTGGCCTGTTTGGGGGCTGCAGTGCCAGGGTATAGACTGCGATTCGTCCTTAGGTGAGCCAGGCCTCTGGTCTGGGAGGCAGGCCCTGTGCAGAGGAGACCATGACCAGACTTAGTTTTTTTTTTTGTTTTTTTTTTTTTTTGTTTTTTGTTTTTTTGGTTTTTGGGCCACACCCAGCAGTGCTCAGGGGTCACTTCTGGCTGTTTGCTCAGAAATAGCTCCTGGCAGGCAGGGGGACCCTATGGGACACCGGGATTCGAACCAACCACCTTTGGTCCTGGATCGGCTGCTAGCAAGAGAACGCCGCTGTGCTATCTCTCCAGGCCCAATCAGACTTAGTTTTAGCAGGTCCGCCCCTGTCATGGGGGGCTGACCTGAGGGGGGAGGTGCATCCAGAGGGATGGAAGGTGCCAGCTCTGCGCCGGAGCCATAGCATTGTGGATAAGGCCTTTGCGTCACATACAGCAGACCCAGGTTCGATCCCTGACACTTTCTAAGGTTCCCCCCTCACGCCCCACTAGGAGAAAGTCCTGATCACAGCTGGATATGGCCCCCATAAAAGGGTTTTTTGGTGGCTTTCACGAGGAACTGAGAGACTTAAGGGTGGGAAAACAGCCTAGAGACAGGGCACTAGTCTTTAGCTTGGCCACCAAAAGCTTCTCACTACAGTCCCAGGGAGTAGCTTTGTACAGTTCTTTATGGGGGGGGGGTGCACTGGTTTCAGATTTCCCCTGGTACCTGCCTGCTCAGGCTCCCTACTCTGTCTTTTAGCTGGGACCACGCCTGGGCTTTTTTCTTTTTTTTCTTTCTTTCTTTTTTTTTTTTTTTTTTTTGCTTTTTGGGCCATACCTAGTGACTATCAGGAGTTACTCCTGGCTCTGCACTCAGAAATCGCTCCTGGCTTGGGGCACCATACAGGACGCCAGGGATCAAACCGGGGTCCATCCTAGGTTAGCCTGTGCAAGGCAAAAAAGTCCTACCACTTAAACCACCGCTCCGGCCCTATTTTTTTTCCCCCAGGTTCAGACCTGGAAGTACATAGGAATCACTCCTGGCCAGCCTCGAGGTACCAAATGAGATGCTGGGAATCGATCCTTGTCAGCTGCAAATGCTCTTCCTGTCTCCATCCCAGTTTAGTTTTTGACCCCTGGAAGTGGGAAGTGGGGGATCTGAGGGTCCCTCTTGTGATACTTGGCCCAGGTGGGGATCCGCTAGGTCCATTTCTGGCTGTACATTTTAGTTTTTTGGTTTTTTTTGGTTTTGTTTCTGGGTCACATTCAGCAGTGTTCAGGGGTCACTTCTGGCTCTACACTCAGAAATCGCTCCCAGCAGGCTCGGGATCCCAGCTATGGGATGCTGGGATTCGAACCACCATCCTTCTGCATGCAAGGCAAACACCCTACCTCCGTGCTATCTCTCCAGCCCAATTTTTAATATTTTTTAATTTGGTGTTTTTTGGTTTTGGGGGCCACACAGGCGGCACTCAGAAATCACTTCTGGCAGGCTCAGGAGATGCTGGGGATTGAACCCTCGTACAAGGGAAATGCCCTCCCCACTGCTATCGCCTTACCATCCTCCCCTTTTTTTTTCCGGGCCACACCCATTTGATGCTCAGGGGTTACTCCTGGCTAAGTGCTCAGAAATTGCCCCTGGCTTGGGGGGACCATATGGGACGCTGGGGGATCGAACCATGGTCGCGGTCCTTCCTTGGCTAGCTCTTGCAAGGCAGACACCTTACCTCTAGTGCCACCTCACCGGCCTCCCATCCTCCCTTTTTTAGAGCACATGCTTTGCATGATCTTTTTTTTTTTTTTTTGAGGGGGGGCCACACCTAGTGATGTCAGGGGTTACTTCTGGCTATATGTTCAGAAATCGCTCCTGGCTTGGGGGACCATATGGGACGCTGGGAGGACCGAACTGTGGTCCCTCCTAGGTTTGCGTGTGTAAGGCAAATGCCCTACCACTGCACCACCACTCCGGCCCTGCTTTGCATGATCTTAACCTGGGTTCATTTGCTCAAGGATAACCTGGTACCATGTGACTCCCTGAACATCATGGGGTATTGCCCTGAGGGCTCTAATTCTCTCAACGAGATCCTCTCAACAGTAGTTGGGAGATCACTGGGTTTTTCTGTGCTTTTTTTTTGTGTGTGTGTGTTTTTTTTTGGGGGGGGGGTCACACCCTGCAGTGCTCAGGGGTTATTTCTGGCTCCACACTCAGAAATTGCTTCTGGCAGGCACGGGGGGACCATATGGGACAGGGGGATTCGAACTGATGACCTGTATGAAAGGCAAATGCCTTATCTCCATGCTATCTCTCTGGCCCCTTTTCTGTGCTTTTTAGTTTGTTTGTTTTATAGGCCACACCCGGTTTGTAGTTACTCCTGGCTCTGTGCTCAGAAATCACCCCTGGCAGGCTCAGGGGACCATATGGGATACCAGGGACCAAACCTAAACCATCGCTCTAGCCCTTTTCCTGTGCTTTTGAAGGGGGGCTCTAAGACCAAGCATGCCATCTGAAAGGTTCCCAGGGGAGCCTCTGAGCACTTCCGGGGCTGGCCTGCGACTTTCAAGGTGACTGGCCTGTCCTGGTGTCCTCCACCAGCTATAAAGCCCTTGGGGAGCTGTTTCTCATAAGGTCCTCCCAACACCCCCCTTCTCCCCCAGCAATCTGGGTCCCCTCTCAGGACCCTGCTGTGGCTGCCCCTGCACCCTGGTTCAGACCCCACCAGGCCTGCTGACTCCTTCCTGTTGAGGGTCACCGGAAGAGCCTGGCCAGCAAAGGGACCATCACTGTCACCTCAGCCCTGCGCGTGGCCCGAGGCCGCCACATTTGTCACTGACCTTAGTGGTGTGTAGGGGCTATTCCCAGCTCTGTTCTCAGGGCTAACTCCTGGCAGAGCTGGGGGATCCCCAGGTGCTGTTGGAGTTAGAACTGGCCTTGACTGTGTGCCAGGCAAGCAGGGAAGCCTTTGTCCTGTCTCCAGCCTCACCTCTGAGGTTCCCCCAAGAGGGGAGGTGCAGCAGCTGCCTCTGGCTGGGGTCCCCTCTCTCTTCCCTACAATGCCCCTGTGTGCCCACCTGTCCCCAGCGGGTGCTGCCCTCCGTCTCTTTAAACAGTTAAATCATGTGTCAGACCGAACCATCTCCACCGGGATCTGCCCTCTGCAGGTCTGTGGAATCCTGATAAGCTGGTGGGGGGCAGTCAGGGGGTACTGCGGGGAGACAGGCTGTTGGGGGTCAAGAGAAGCAGCAGCAGCTCCTGGAAGGGCTTGGGAGGGGAGCGAGCAGGGCCTGAACTTTTACCAGCTCGCTGGAAGCTGGGGAGGCCTCAGCCCCAGGAATGATGTGATGGGACTTGGGGCTAACTGGCTGTGTGAGTGTGGGACCAGAGCGTGGGTGGGGGTGTAAGTGGGGCAGGGTGGGGGCTGGTGGAGACTTGAAGCATGCAGACAGGAAGTGCTGGTGGCTAGCCCTGGTTAACAATAGCGTGAAAAGTGTGTGTGTGTGTGTGTGTGTGTGTGTGTGTATGTGTGAGTGAGAGAGAGAGGAGAGAGAGAGAGAGATCACATGCAGTCTTCCCCTACAAACATCACCTGTTCCCCCCCCCCCCCCATGGGGTATGTTGGTATATAGTCTTTTACTTATAGGAGGGACTTTTTCTGGCTCCTTGCTCAAGGGTGACCCCTGGTGGTACTGGGAGCCATACACAGTACCAGGGTTCAAAGCCCCCAGTTGGGTTCCTGTCTAGGCAAGTACCTTAAACTCTGGACTATCCCTTTGGTTCCCTATTTTTGGGGGGTGAGGGATCATTTCCAGCTGCTTACTCGTGGAGTTTGTACTTGGAAATCACTTGTTTTTTTTTTGGTTTTTGGGTCACACTCGGCTGTGCTCAGGGGTTACTCCTGATTCTACGCCCCAGCAGGCTCGAGGGACCATATGAGATGCCAGGATTCAAACCACCGACCTTCTGCATGCAAGGCAAATGCACTACCTCCATGCTATCTCTCCGGCCCCTGGAAGTCACTCTTGACGGGCTCGGGGAATCACATGGGGCATATTGACCCTGTATCAGCTACATGCCAGGCAAATGCCCTACCCACTGTCCTGCCAGTTCAGCCTTCCTTTGGTTTCTTTTACATTTATTTTGGGGTTTCCGGGCATCAGCTAACAGTGTTTGGGAACCATGTGGTGGAGGGTCAAACCAGGTTCAGCCATATTCGAGACAAGCACTTTAATGTAACCCAGGCCGGAGTCATATAGTACAGCGCTAAGGCATTTGCCTTGCACGCTGCTGACCTGGGACAGACCCAGGTTTGATCCCCGAGCCTGCTAGAAGTGAAGAGAGGAGTAACCTCTAATCACCTTCTAGTGTGGCACAAACAAACAAAAACCCTATGTCTCCTCAGACTTGCTTGGCACATGACTGATTTTGTTTGGTCCCTGAAACTGAATAGGGTCCTCTGAGCACAGAGTCAGGAGTCAGTCCTGAGTACAACCTGGTGTGGCCCCAAACCTTTTGATCCCTATAGTCTCTCTGTACTATCACTCTGGGCCACCTCCTTTCCTACTTTTCTTAAAATTATTTTTTTTTTTTCTTTTAGGTCACACCTGGTGATGCTTAGTGGTTACTCCTGGCTCTTCACTCAGCAATTTCTCTTGGCCTGCTTAGGGGACATTATGGAATGCCAGGGATTGAACCTGAGTCGAGGCAAAAGCCCTATCTACTGTCCCCCAGGCACCCCACTTTTTAAAATATTAATTTACGGGGGCCAGAGCAATAGCACAGTGGGAAGGATGTTTGCTTTGCATGTGGCCAACCAGAGTTCGATTCCCGCATCCCGTATGGTCCCCCGAGCCTGCTAGGAGCGATTTCTGAGTGCAGAGCCAGGAGTAACCCAAGTGCAGATGAGTGTGGCCCACAAGCAAAAACTTAAAAAAAAATATTAAGGGGGCCGGAGAGATAGCATGGAGGTAAGGCGTTTGCCTTTTGTACAGGAGGTCATCGGTTCGAATCCCCGTGTCCCATATGGTCCCCTGTGCCTGCCAGGAGCAATTTCTGAGCCTGGAGCCAGGAATAACCCCTGAGCACTGCCGGGTGTGACCCAAAAACCACAAAAATAAAATAAAATAAAATAAAAAATATTAGGGCCCGGAGAGATAGCACAGTGGCGTTTGCCTTGCAAGCAGCCGATCCAGAACCAAAGGTGGTTGGTTCGAATCCCGGTGTCCCATATGGTCCCCCGTGCCTGCCAGGAGCTATTTCTGAGCAGACAGCCAGGAGGAACCCCTGAGCACCGCCGGGTGTGGCCCAAATAACCAAAAAAAAAAAAAATTAATTTACTGGGTCCAGAGAGAGAGCACAGCAGAAGGGCGTTTGCCTTGCATACAGCCAATTCAGGACAGATAGTAGTTCGAATCCCGGCATACCATGTGGTCCCCGAACCTGCCAGGAGCGATTTCTGAGCACAGAACCTGAGCGCCACCGCCGGGTATGACCCCAAAACCCCTCAAAATATATTAATTTACTATATTTGCAGTGTCAGGAGTTACTTCTAGCTGTGCACTCAGGAATCACTTCTAAGCAGTGCTCAGGGGACCATATGGTATTCTGGAGATTGAATGGAGTTGGTCACATGCAGGGCTAGAGCCTCAATTGCTGTGCTATCACTCTGGCCCCTTATTTTGTTTTTGTTTTGTTGGTTTTGGGGTCACACCTGGCAGTGCTCAGGAATTACTCTTGGCTCTACGCTCAGAAATTGCTCTTGGCAGGCTCATTTGGGGGACCATATGGGATGCTGGGATTCAAACCATCGTTCTTCTGCATGCAAGGCAAACATCCTATCTTCATGCTATTTCTCTAGCCCCTTATTTTTATTTTTATTTTTTTTTGACCACAGTCATTTTAAAAAAAAAAAATTCCTGACAGGCTTGGGGGAGCCTATGGGATACCAGGGATTGAATCCAGGTTGCCTGCATGCAAACACTCTCCACCTGCACCCCCCTAGATTTTCCTTCTCTTATTACTGTGGACTCGGGTTTCTCTATTTAGCCTGTGATCATCTGTAATGATCGAGATTTCTATATTCAAATCGTTCCCCCTTTAGCCATGGGAGCTGGTTCCCAAGTCAAATTCCTGAGACTTTGTATATAGATGTTGGGTGAGCTATGGGGGAGAAAGGAGAGGAAGCATATGGGGGGGTGGGGAAGCTCTCCCAAGACTCCAGAGAGTTTTTGGGGCCCAGGGAGGGGTGGTGCCAACTTCTGCAGGAGCGTGTGTGTATATTGATGTGCTGACTAGAGTTGGGGTTCAGCTGTTTTGGGGCTGGGGTCAAGCCATTTAGGGTGTTAGGTCCAGCTGTTTGGGGAGTTATTCCAGGTGTTTTGGCAGTTGGGGTTCAACCATTTTGGGAGTTTGGGTCCAGCCTTTTTGGGATTGGGGGTCCAATTGTTTTGAGAGTTTTGAGAGGATTGGGGTTCAGCCATTTAGGGAGTTGGGGGTTCAGATGTTTTGGGATTGGGGTAAAGTTGTTTGGGGAGTTGGGGTCCAGCCATTAAGGGAGTTGGGGGTTCAGCTGTTTTGGGGGTTGGGGTCCAGTCGTTTTGAGCTGGAGGGAACAAGCCGCTGCCCGCCATCCCCACTAACTGCTCCCTGCGCTTCTTCCCCCAATCCCCAGCCCGGACCATGCAGACCCCGCTGGCCAGGCCCGTGCCCGTGCTGCGGCTCCCCCGGGGCCCCGACGGCTTCAGCCGCGGCTTTGCCCCCGACGCCCGCCGAGCGGCCCGTGCATCCATCGTGGCCCAAGACTCGGGCCCTGCCGGGGCCGCCGAGGAATCCCAGAAGGAGCCCCCGGAGGCCCAGGAGCAGCGGGTCCGGGCCGCCCTGCGCGAGCGCTACCTGCGCAGCCTGCTGGCCATGGCGGGGCGCCCCGTGAGCTTCACGATGCACGAGGGGGTGCAGGTGACCGCGCACTTCGGAGCCTCCGACCTGGACGTGGCCAACTTCTACGTGTCGCAGCTGCACACGCCCATCGGGGTGCAGGCCGAGGCTCTGCTCCGGTGCAGCGACATCATCGCCTACACCTTCAAGCCTTGAAGACCCCCGTCCCCTGGGGATCCCCGGTGAACCCCCTTCCTGGGCACCCCAGACCTGCAAGGTGGCTGACGGACTCCCCCTGTGTGCACCCCCGGGAATGCAGAACTACCTCCAGATTTCCAGCCACAGGGTCCAAACTGCTCTGGCTTTTGGGGGTCCCCCCCATCAGTCGGTTAACTTCTACAATCCCAGCTGTTCTTGCTCTGCCTCGAGGAACCACATACATCTGACTACAAGAACCACAGCCGTTTCTGGAAGGAATTGGGGGAAAAGGGCGAATAAAGGAATGTGAACTGTGGAGTAGAGAAATTTCCTTCCCTCCTTCCCTCCTTCCCTCCCTCCCTCCCTTCCTTCTTCCTGTCTTCCTGTCTTCCTTCCTTCCTTCCTTCCTTCCTTCCTTCCTTCCTTCCTTCCTTCCTTCCTTCCTCCCTCCCTCCTTCCCTTCCTTCCTTCCTTCCTTCCTTCCTTCCTTCCTGTCTTCCTGTCTTCCTTCCTTCCTGTCTTCCTCCCCTCCCTCCCTCCCTCCCTCCCTTCCTTCCTTCCTTCCTTCCTTCCTTCCTTCCTTCCTTCCTTCCTTCCTTCCTTCCCTACCTTCCTTTCCTTCCCTTTTCCTTCCCTTTCTTTCCTTTCTTCCCTTCCCTTCCTTCCTTCCTTCCTACCTACCTACCTACCTACCTACCTACCTACCTACCTACCTACCTTTTTTGGGCCACACCCGGCTGCACTTAGGAGTTACTCCTGGCTCTGTGCTCAGAAATCGCTCCTGGCAAGCTCCGGAGATCATATGGAATGCCAGGGATCAAACCCGGGTTTGTCCCTGGTCAGCTGCATGCATGACAGATGCCCTGCTGCTGTATTATGGTTCCAGCCCCTCTTCCTAACTTTTTTTTTCTTTTGTTTTATTTAGGGCCAGGGAAATAGCATAGCAGGAGGAGCACTTGTCTTGCACATGGCAGACTGAACTTCGATTCTGGTCTTATATATGGTCCCCAAGTCTCAGAGGTGATCTTTTTTTTTTTTTTTTTTTTTTTTTTTGGTTTTTGGGCCACACCCGTTTGATGCTCAGGGGTTACTCCTGGCTATGCGCTCAGAAGTCACTCCTGGCTTGGGGGGACCATATGGGACGCCGGGGGATCGAACCGCGGTCCGTCCTACGCTAGCGCTTGCAAGGCAGACACCTTACCTCTAGCGCCACCTTCCCGGCCCTCAGAGGTGATCTTTAAGTTCACAGCCAGGAGTAAGCCCTAAGCTATGCCAGGTGTGGTCACTAATTGTGTAGTTTTATTAGGTGGAGGGGAAGGCCCCACACCTGGCGGTGCTTGGAAGTGACTCCTGACTGTGCGTGTGCGTGTGTGTGTGTGTGTGTGTGGTATTATGGAATGCCAGGTATTGACCTTGTGCAAGAGAAGTGCTCTCCCCACTGTATATCATTCCAGCCCTCAACAATGCATAGTTTTCAAGAGACTGACATAGAGAAATGTTGGTGTGTGTGAGAATACATGTTCAAGAGAACATGGATTTCTCCAGGGGAGAAAAAAGCAGAGTGCTCATTTTCAGTTGAGTTGCTGGCCAGTTTCCAGGATGGAGAATGAGCTCTTTCCTTCATTGCTTTGGGCCTGGGCATGAAACTCAGGACCTCACATGCGTGGTTCAGTTACATCCCTGAACGTTTTTTTTTTTGTTTTTTTGGGGGCTAACCCAGCAGCACTCGGGGTTACTCTTGGCTCTACTCTCAGGAATCCTGGCACTGCTGAGGGGACCATATGGGATGCCTAGGATGGAACCTGGGTCAGTCGCATGCAAGGCAGAGCCCTCCCTGCGGTCCTATCTCACCAGCACCCCCCTATTTTGAGCACCAGGGACCATGCATAGAAGCCCAGTTTCCCTGTATGCAGAGCAACTGCTTTAGCCTCGCTGAATACTTGGAGAATCATCAGAGACCTCCAGCTCTTCCCAGGTTTCCTCTTTCCAAAGAGAAAAACTTCATTTCCTAGGTTCTTAGGGTTGCTAGGTAGAGCCCCTCTTAACAGCTGCCCCCCCCCACTTGCCAGAGAACCAAGTATGCCACCCAAAACCACTTCTTGTTCAGGTTTTGTTGTGAGGTGCTGGGATCTAACCCGAAGCCTCACATCCCTGCAAGCAGAATCTCTACCCCTGAGCTATATCCTGGCCATGTTTTTCTTTCCTAAGCACCCAGCAGGGGTGGAGCCGGGCTTGGGGTGGGTGGGTGGAAGAGTGGCACCTCAAGGGTAAGGTCTAGTGGAACTGGGCTAGGAGGCGGTCCCAGACGACTGCAATTAATCTTGGGTGTGACTGGAGGGATCTGAAAGCCATGTGGGCTCGATCAGGCGCGGAGCACTTTTTGGGGGGCAGGTCCAGGGTCTGGAGGCTGCTTCCCCTGCAGACTGGGGCTGGGGGTGTTGGATGAGCCACGATCAGGTGGACCAGATTCATTTTTTATTTTTATTTTTTTGTTTTTGGTCCACACCCGGTGACATTCAGGGATTCCTCCTGGCTCTGCGCTCAGAAATCGCTCCTGGCTTGGGGGGGGGAACCACATGGGAAGCCGGGGATCGAACCCAGGTCCGTCCTGACAGTTCCTAAAGGGCAGCGGAGAAACAACTTTCCGGGAAAACTCGGCCGCGCCACCTCCCGCCAGTTCCGGGTCCAGCTATCGGGTTGCCTTAGCAACCGAGTCGCTAACCCCGCCCCCAAATGTCCTTTTATGGAAGAAGCCACGCCTTCACTTTGCTTGAGAGTGGGCGGGGACAACCTGGCGAAAGTGCGGAAGCGAACCGGAAGTCGCTGAGCGTCGCGGGGCGGGGCCTGAGCTGACGCAAGGGGCGGGGCTTCCTTCCAGGCTCTGCCTTTCCCTGCTGGTTTTGACAGCTGGTGGGTGTTGTGTTTAGCAGGTGTAGCTCTTGCTTTGGGTTATTATTTTTCCTTCCGTTTATTTTCCTTTTTTTCCTATTGGGGCCACCCCAGGCGATCTTCAGGGCTTACTTCTATCTCCATTCCTCAATCATTTATCTCCTGGCTGTGCTCTGGGGGGAACCATATGGGATGCTGGTGATCAGATGAGTGCAAGGCTGTCTGTCCTCTCTCCAAGTCCCTTTCATTTTTATTTATTTATTTTTAAATCATGACTCCTCCTCCCCATGGGGTCCCATTTATTTAAGCCTGTAACTATAGATATTCGTTTCCCCACCGTGAATTCAAAACAGACACGTGAAGGCTGTCTAGGCCGAGAGATCCCACCCTCACCTCCACCCCACTCCAAGCCCACAGCCAACACCTGCCGGAGGCTCCGATAATCTACCCAAGCAGCGCTCGCTTATCGCCTTGCCAGGGACCGCTCCCCTTTAGCAATTTGGCCTCACCCCGCCCAGCAGCAGCTGTTTTTAATTTCCCTCAAGAAGTCCACACTCCCTGCTCCCTCCTCCCTCCTCCCGAGCTCGTGACGAAAACGTGCGAACTTGAGCAATATTGATTTTAGATGGAGGTGGGTGGGAAGGGGAGAAGGAGAGAAAAAAAAAAAAAAGGCTGAAAGCTCAGCTTCGCGCATGCGCGCTGCTCGGGGAGACGCGTCCGCTATGGGCCCGCCCTCAACCACACCCATTCACATTAACCACGCCCTCGTTTAGCATAGTCACGCCCTCAGATCCGCCCCCGCGCGCTCCGCAGTTCCGGCGCCGCCGATTCGCCCGCCGCCGATTCGCCACGGCGCGAGGTCGGGGTTGGAATTCTTGCCGCTTCCGCCGTCGCTTCCCGCGCGATCGCCACCCACCCGCCGGCAGGGCGAGAGCCTCCGTGTTGAAGGAAGCCGGTGTGGATTTTTTTCTCCGTCTCCGCCGGCGTCCCGTGGACGAAGCCCCGCGGCGAAAGTGCGGCGGCCAACGCGCAGCCTACGCGCGCGGGGCTCGGGGCTCCCGGAGGCGACTCGGCGACTGCGACGCCCGGGAGAGAGAGCGAGCGGGCGGACGGACGGACAGACGGGCGGGCGGACGGGCGGAGGGAGGGAGGGAGGAGGCGGCGCTGCGATCGGAGCCGAGCCCATGCCCCGGGACGGCGGGCGGGCCCGGAGAGACCAGTCCGGGGCCCGGGGCATGTCCCCGGGACCCCCCTGAAGCAGCGGCGGCGGCCATGGAGGAGGTCCCGCCGCTCCCGGAGGAGGCGCCGCCCGGGCCCGACGGCGACAACGCCGCCGCCGAGGCCCCCGCCGTCGCCGGGCCCCCGAGTCCCGCCTCGCCCCCCGCCGACGGGCGCCTCAAGGCCGCGGCCAAGCGCGTCACCTTCCCCTCGGACGAGGACATCGTGTCCGGCGCCGTGGAGCCCAAGGACCCCTGGAGGCACGGTAGGCAGCCGGGCGAGCGCGCGAGGCGGATTCGGGGACCCCCCCGGGGCACCCCGCGAGTTGCTCCGAAGGGCGGCGGGCCCCAGGTTAAGATTGGGGGGGGGTCAGACCGAAGCCCAGAAGGGTGCTAGGAGAAGAAAGGGGTCTCCCTGGGGCTTGCGGAGATGAAAGGGGGCCCCCCGAAAACAAAAGCACCCCAACATCTCACCACTCCCACAAGCAACCCCCCCCCCAGCAAGCCTCTCTCCAGAAGCGATCAAGTCGTTTTGGGCACGCAGTTCGAGAAAGTTGGGTGGCTTGGGAGGTGAAAGGGGCTCAAGAAAGAATTAGGGGGGGTTCACGTGGGTTTTTGAGGGGCCCCTGGAGGAGGAGGAGGGAGAAGAGTTTTGGACAAAGGTGGCCATGTTGCTCCTGTCTCAGCTGGGAGGAAGGAGGAGTGAGTGGATGCAGGGCTGGGAAAGGGACCGTGGGCAGCTAGCTAGCCGGCAGAGAAGAGCTTGGAAAGAAGGGGTGTCAGCCTTCAGCGGGGGTGCAGCGCCAGGAACGTGTGTGTGTGTGTGTGTGGTGGTGGGCTCTCTGCATTAGCAAGGAAAGAAAGCCACGGGCCGGATGTGGTGAGGTGCTGGCCTTTTTTTGCTCCCTGTCCACCCCGTTTCTGTCCCTGACTCTGCATATGGTTCCCTGAACCCAGCCAGGATTGATCCCCTCCTAGCTGGGTCCTGCTGAGTTTCCCCCCTCTGCTAAGCTCACCTCCAAAAAGGACAAAAACGTCACCCCTTACTACTCTTTCCTTATAAGAAAGCAGAAGTGGCCTTTCAGGAGCAAAGGGATTGAGACTGGGGTGGGGATACCTGTTTGGAAGGGGTTTTTATCTTGACCCTCCTCCCCAGAGCTGGCGGGCAGGATTCACAGGTATGCACCTGAGGTCGAGGGCAGTGCAAGTGGTTCCTGAAAACTGGGTGACAGAAGGGGGTCTCGCTCTGGGAAGGATGTGCTGTGGAGAGAGGGATTGGCCTGGAAAGAAAGAGGAAGAAATCTGGCCTGTGGTTGGGCAGGGGTGGACTGTGAAGGGAAGCTCTGTGGCTTCCTAGCCTGCCTGCAAGGAACCCCCGAAAATGGCAATGGCTACAAGATCTTTTTGCCTCTTGGAGCTACTCCCAGCACAGTGCTCGGGGGACTGGTTGGTGCCAGGGATGGAACTTTCAGGAGCTTCTTGAGGCCTGGAGACACTGAAGAGGTCTAAGGGCAGAGAAGGGGGGTCTTCAACATAACACCTCTTTCCGTTGTCCACATTTGGTCTCCTCATTCCTCTGTACCTCAACATTCCCGTCTGTGAAGTGGGGGGTGGTAGGGCCTGGGGCTGAAGAGCTGAAACTGGACTGGGATGTTTCTGGGGTGCCAGCTTCCCTCTCTTAGAAACCACATGTCTATGCCTCACAGATGCACCTCCAGAAGAGGAGCCCTGGGGGTGGTGGTTGTGGGGGTCTAGATGAGGGCAGGGAAGCTGGGGGGGCAGGGTGGAGGGGAGTGGTGGGGGACGGGTGCCAACAGAGCAACAGACAGACTAGCTAGCTAGCTCCCTGAGCCGTTTCCTCTCTGGAGGGGGTTGGGATTAAATCATCCTTGCATAGAAATAGCAGCTGTGGGGGCCCGAGCCATAGCACAGCAGGGAGAGAGTATTTTCCTTGCAGCATGGCAGACATGGGTTCAATCCCCGGCATCTCATAGGGTTCCCTGAGCCCCTCCAGGAAGGATTCCAGAGTGCAGAGCTAGGAGTAACCCTTAGCACTATCTGGCGTAACCCCAAAACAAAGAGCAGCTTTGTTCCATCCAGATACCCCCAACTTGGAGAGGACACACGTGGGCATAGGGAGGAGTTCCTGGGTCAGGGGGATTCTCATTCCAGGAAATTTCCAGAAAGACGGAGGGCCCAGTCAGAATGTGGAGTCTGAGATGTGGGTGTGGGGGGACTCTGGGGAACTAGCCTGTCAGTGAAGGAGTTAGGGTGTTGACCCCCAGGCAGGGAGAGGGCAGTGAAGTTGGTGCGGTGGACAATGTGGGGGCCGTCATTGCCACCAAGCTGTGAGGGTGGAGAGAGGGGGATCCTGTGGGGGCCACCCTGGGGTCCCCTCGTTGTGCTTCTTGCTGGTGAAGCTGCCAGGAGCCCACAGGGAATGAGGGGAACCCCCAGCCCTGGGAGGAGTGGAGTGGTTCGACTGGTGGAAAGCCCCAGGGGTGTCCAGAGGCCTCTGGAGAGGTGCTGAGTGAGATTTGGGATCTCTGTGTACCCCCTGCATGGGGCCCCAGCTGCGTGTTTGACTGTCAGGGTGCCCCCACCCTTGTGGACAGACATCTCCTTTGCCTGTCCCCGCCCAAGAAGCAGGTGCAGGTGTCAGGCGCTCAGCCCTTCTGGGAAGGTGGGGTTCCCGGCTCCAGGGGGGAGCCCAGTGGTCTGGGGTCCTGCCTGGCCTGTGCTGGGGACGTTGTGAGTGGAGGAGGCCCCACGAAAAGGGGATGGTTGGGCAGGCCGGGGATTCTAGCTCCTTAAACTCTCCAGACCTGGCAGCAGAGTTCAGCCCAGGCTCACAGTGGAGAGTTGGGGGTGGGGTTCCTGCCCTGAGCATGTGACCCACCAGCCACCACTGCCGTGCCACTGCCTCCACCTCCCGCCAGTGATCCCCTCCCCCGACTTTGGGCCGGCAGTAGAGGGGCACCAGGGGGCAATTCGTGTGCGGGGTGGGGTTGCTTAGACCCCCTGAACATGAGCTGGGGAGCATGGCCGAGAGGCCCCGGGTTGTGTTGTCCTTCCTGGTTGCAGGTCTACTCTGGAAACTGGTTTGACGGGTGGTGGCCAAGGTCTTCTCCCCTTTGCTCAGGGGTCCCCTTCTGAGGACAGGGACCCCGAGTTAGCGACCTCAGCTCTCTGCTTCCCCCCATCTCCCCACAGAGCAGACACCCCGAGTGCCTGGACAGGAGGTGCCCCAGTTTAGGGGGGCTAAGGTGTTCTGCTAGTCCTGCTTCCCGGCTCCACACAGCCTCTCTGGAAAGTGGCCACAGCCTGGTCTAGGGTTCCCTGCCCCCAGGGGAAGCCCCCCCCCCCACTCTCCCAACCTTCTGTCCCATAGTTCCGAGGTCCTGTGGGCAGCCCCCCCCCCCCCAAGCCCTCTGCCTTACCCTGGAGGACAAGGTATGACTCCGGGAAGTGTGCACAGCTCAGCCCTGCAGGTGCCAGGTGGAAGGGGTTACAGGGAATGAGGGAGGTGGTGGGGGACAGTGCAGGTGGGCAGTAGTTTCCCCGCCCCCATCCCACCCAGCCACCCACCTGGGGGCAGATTGTTAGGGGAGCTTTGAAATGTCTGTTTGCCTACTCCGGGCTGGGGAGGGCCACCCAGTCTCAGTGCCCTTGTGTGCAGATCTGGGCCCTTGCCAGGGGTGCCGAGTGGGGAGTGGCCACCAGCAGGGTCCCAGGCCTCAGCGTCAGGTTCCCAGGGTTCCCCTGTTCTGTCCTGCATCTGTGGGGGTTTCTGTTGCAAGAGTAGTACCCCAGAACCAGGCTGTCTTGGCTGATTAGTGGGAGTGGGTGTGAGGCCGAAGCCCCCTGAAGTTACTGGAATGAGTGCAAAGGGCTGCAGGGTTAGTGGGAGGGGCAGGAACATGCTGGGTGGAAGCAGGGGTTCCCTGCACCTCCTGAGTCTGCCCCTAAATGGGGAGGCTGCCGAAGACTGCTGGAATGGGGGAACTGGTGTTTTGAACAGAATCTCAATGGGGGGGGGGCTGAGACTGGAAGTCAGGGTGATGGGGGGTCCTTGGGTGGGACTTGAAGCCCCCATGGCCTGAGCTGATGTGGGGCACAGAGGGGTCCCAGGGCTTGGAGGTCCCCTTCCCCTGTTGTGCTTGTGTTCTGTCATCAGGGTGCTGGGGCCTACGGCTCGGAGTCATGGCGTCCCCATGAGTCCCCAGGAGAGTGAGTGGGTCCATTCTCTTCTGAATCCCAGGTGGCCCCAGCCTGTGTGTGTTTGTGGGCTCCCTTGCATGGGTGATGCTTGCAGCGAGGCGGGGCTGCAGCAGGAGCAAGTGAGCTCGAGCTCTGGGGTGCAGCCTTTGTCATACCTACCATTCAGCAGCTTTGGGGTTTGAGGGAGGTTGTGCAGTGTGGGAGCAGCCAGGCAAAGGCCCTGGGTGTCAGGAACACCCCCAAACCTAGGTCTGTGAGAGGCCACCCTGCACGAACTCAGTTCCAGGGCCTTGGTACTGGAGAGAGTGAGATCCCCCCCCCCCCATTCCCCATTAGGAGGGCAAGACCAGAGCTGGTTACCCCCAGACTCCTGGAGGGGCCTTGCTCAGCAGGCTGAATGGGTAGTGCCTGTGGGTACAGATGGGCAGCTGCTGGGCATATCTCTCTCTCTCCCCCTCTCTCTCCCTCTCCCCCTCTCCCCCTTTCTCTCTCCCTCTCTCCCTCCCTCCCTCTCCCTCTCTCCCTCCCTCCCTCTCCCTCTCTCCCCCTCTCTCTCCCTCTCCCCCTCTCCCCCTTTCTCTCTCCCTCTCTCCCTGTCTTCCTCTCTCCTCTCTCACACAGGCACTGCTTTGGGGTCACGCTCTCTCGTGTGTCGCCTCCCACCCACGGGCTGCTGGCTCCGCCCGCTGCCAGCTGCTGTCAGGTTTGGGGGGGGCCACTCAGTCCAGTCCGGGTGCAGAGTGAAGCTGGTTTCTGAGGCTTCCTGGCACTGCCCTGGAGAAGGCCCCGGCTTCTGGGAGTTGGTGACGGGTTGACCAGAGTCATATCCTCATGCCCTCAGATGGGTCTCAGCCTCCTGCGCTGACTCAGGCACTGACCTCTCCGCCTGGGGAGAGAGTCCCCCCACCCCCAGCCTGCTCTTCCTTCCGCACCAGCTTGGCAGCTGGGGGGGGGGCAGGTCCCACGGGCGGTTCCCATGGCGCCTGCACACGCTGTTGTTGTTTGTTTGTGTCTCTGTTCCCCCCAGACCTGGGCCCCAGGGACCCCTTTCTGTCCACGTGGCTCCCGGGGTGGGGGTGGTGAACCACCAAGCATTCCCAGGCCCCTCCCAGCCTAGGGGGACCCTGACAGAGGCTGAGTGTGTTTCTCTCTCTCCCTCTCTCTCCTCTCTCTCCTCTCCTCTCTCTTCTCTCTCTCCTTCCCTCCTTCTCTCCCTCCCTCCCTCCCTCTCTCCCTCTCCCTCTCCTGTTTCTTTCTCTCTGTCTTTCTCTGTCTCTCTTTCTCTTTCGCCATTTCAGTTTCAGGTTAGGCCTGGGGGCAGGGGGGAGCGCCCGGCTCCACTTACCTGCGGGCGGTTTCTCCGCCCTGACTTGGCAGCAGGTTGGCAAGATCCGGGCTGGTTTCTGGGGGAGCATCGGTCTCTGGGCTCCTCACCTGGTGGGGCGTGGGCTCCTGTGTCTTGGAACATGCTTCCCCCCTCCCCGCCATTCTGGGAGCCCAGGAGGGAGACCAAAGGTGCTGGGACTGAGGGAGCCGGGTCTCTTTTGGGAGACTGCTGCCAGCTGTGCTGGGTGAACCTTTACCCCATGCACCCTGCCTGCGTGCCCCAGCCATGCAGTGCTCACCTCTGTCCCCCACAAGGAGGCGTGTCCCTGGAGGAGGGGGGATGTTCCTGCAGCTGCTGGCTGACACTTCACCTCCACCTGCTCAGAAACCTGCTCCCTATCCAGCTCTCCCCACTGCCACCCCATTGCCACGGTGCCCCAGGACATGGGCTTTTATTAGTTTTGGGGTCACATAGCTCATGGGTTCCTCCTGGTTCTGCGCTCAGGAATCACTCCTGGTGGTACTTGCGAGGGACCCTAGGGGATACCAGGGATTGAACCCTGGCTGGCCGTGTGCAAGGCAAGCGCCCTCCCCCACTCACTGTGCTATCTAATACTCCGGCCCCACGTCCCACAGAGCTTTTTCTGGGCTCCCCTACCTACTCACTCTGGGTGGTGTCCGTTGGGAAGGGGCAGGCCAAGGGGGCCACAGCTACAGGCAGGAGTCTTGCTGGTGGTACCAAGCGCCTTCTCTGGGCATGACCTGCCATCCTGGAGGAAGCTGCATACTGGGCGGACTGGGGCTCGGTGCCTACTGTCCACTGGCCCTGGGACCTGGGCAGATGCCCTCCCATTTCATCTCCAGGATTAGAGGGTCTGGAGTTACCTCCTCCCATCCTCTGGGCCCACATTCACGCCCAGTGCAGCTCTGAGGGGCTGGGCTGCGTCCAGGGGAGTCTGGGGTAGAAGTCTTGTTGGTTTGAGTCCTTATTTGTGACAAAGCAGGAAGTGGGGGCCCCTCCAGCCACTGGGGAACAGAAGGTACCTTTGTGACCTCAACTCCCCCATTCTACATCAAGGGGTGGGGGGCTTCTAAGGGAAGGTTCTCTTTGGATGGGGTCAGTGCTAGGGAACCAGGGTACCCTGAAGCGCCTAAACTCTCGTCTCTCCTTGCCTGTCTCTCCTTGCCTGTTTTCTCGGTGTCAGGGGACCCCTGCAGAGCTAGGAACCAGGGTATCTGGATTGGAGCACTTTCATTCTCTGTTCCCCATCCTGTTTTCTCTGTGGATTCTGTTTCATTTTTGGAACTACGGGCTTGTTGCCCTCACCCTCTGAACTTGATGTGACTTTCCAAGTTGGCCCCGTTGGGTAGGCATGCCCCGGGAAACACCAAGTGCCAAACATGCCCATCACCTCCAGGTGGGACCCTGTGCCCCAAACCCACCTCCCTCCCTCTCCACTCATCTGCTTTCTGTCCCCTCTGTTCTGGCTTAGGGCCTGCCAGGGACCACGCAGCTGTAGGTGCTGTGTCCCAGGCTGCCACGGCCATGCCTCTGCCCACGGCCGTCTCCCTCTCTGCCCGCCTTTCCGGGTTTCTCTGGGATGGACTTTCCACGCTGTGGCTATGTGGGAGTCGCATTGTGTGTGAGGGGAACGTATGTGTATGCATGTGGAGAGCATACATATGAGCAAGTGTATGATGCACAAATGTATGTATGTTTGGGAATGTGGGGGGGGGGCCTGACCATGATGGTGTGTGTTAGCATATATGTATATGTGAGAACATCTTATGAGAATCTGACCACGTGTGTGTGTGTGTGTGTGTGTGTGTGTGTGTGTGTGTGTGTGTGTGTGTATGTGTGGGAGTCCGGCCACGTCAGCCTGTGTGTGGGAGCTTCCCGTTCAGTGTCGCTGTTCCCTGTCACTGTCGGAACCATCTTCCAGGCAGTGGCTCTGGCAACCGCACCCCCTGCTTGCTCCTGGCCCCCCTGAGCCCAGTTGCTCCCAAGTTGGCTTCTGGAGTGACTGGATTGGTCGCTTCCAGCGGGTGCCGCCCCGGGGCCAGGGCTCACACTCTTTCTTCCCCACAGTGCTCCCTTGGTCTCATCCTTTGGAGTCTTGCACCTCTCAAGCACCATGCAGTCACCCCACACCGACTTGTCTTTTGGGGGACTCCTCTAGAAGAGACGCCCTGGCCCTCATGTTTGCAGCAGGACTTGCATGAGGGCCGTGCAGCTGGGTGGGATCAGGCACTGTCACTTGGTCTCTGGAATAATACCATCAGCGCCCCACATCCCTTCATTCACCCTGAGAATCTTACAGCTCTGATGAGTTTTGTTTTGGTTTTTGTTGTTTTGCTTTTTGGGCGACACTGGTGGTGTTACTCCTGGCTCTGCTCAGGAATTACTCCTGGTGGGCTCAAAGGACCCTATGGGATGCCGGGGATGGAACCCAGGTCAGCTACATGGGGAGGTAGCTCCTTCCCACTGTGCTGTGTCCAGCCCTGTTAGTGTTCACTGCAGCCGCTTTGCTGCAACCTTGAGGCTGCTTTGCCCCTGGAGCTTGGGGTTGGAGCCCCAACACTGAGTCCCTGAGCTCCGCACTCAGGAGAAGGGCACAAGTCAGTGCTCCATGCTGGGCAGGGCACAGTGACCACCCCCCATCCCCCCATATACACCCTGTGGACAGGCACGCACCTAGTGCTGCACAAAGCAGGAGGGCTGTGCCTCTGCCCTGCTGTGTGAGGCTCCCCTTCTCTGGGGGAGCCAGAAAGTGGGCTGTGCGTTTCAGAAGAGGGGACCCCACCCTTCAACGCACTGAGCAGGGTTGGAGTGGACACTCCACAGCCCCCAGGTCCCAACAGGCAGAAAGGGGCCCGGGACACAGGAAAGGAAGTCCAGCACCCACTCGGTGTGAGGGGCAGCGGAAGGACTCGGCTCATCCCCCGCACTGCTGCTCTGAAGCTTCTGGAAGCTTCCCTGTCCTGGCACTGTCATGCAGGTGAGGGAGGACACGGGCTTCTTCCAGAGCTAGCCAGGGTTGGTGCCCCGGCAGGTCTGTCTGGCACTAGTGGTGGGCCAGGCCCAGGGAGTTAAGTCCTGGTCCAGGTGACTCTCTTGGGTTCAGGAACAACCAGATGCTTCCTGTCAGGCCCCCTCCCCTGCTGTCCACCCATCTTGGGGACCCCTTCACGTGCAGCTCCATCCCAGCACATGTAACATCTCAGGTTCCCTTGGTACAGGGGTTCCCACACCCTAAATCCCACTTTCTGGGCAAAGCAGAGAAGAGTCTGGAGCCTGGGCCAGCATCCATATGGCCCCTGCCTTAGTGTCCCCATCAGCCACAGGGCTCCTGCCTCGTATGGTGGCCAGAATCAATCCATGGGGTGACATCATGTAGGGCTGGGTCCCCCTCATCCCCTTCGCTGTCTGTTGCCCTGTGGGGATCCTCTGCACATTAGCACCTCTGGTTGGTGCTGGGGCTGGTGTGGGATTGCCCGGGCGTTGCATGTTTGGCTGTAACAGGACCTATGTGTGTTGGTGGGACCGGGAGTGGGGCCCAGGCCTGCCAGCTGCCAGTGGGCAGCCCTGACCTACAGAGGGTTACATCATCCCCAACTGAACCCACCCAGGCAGCTCCCCAATACTGTGTCTTTACCTGGGAGGGGCAGGGGCATGTCCTCATTCAGAGGTTTCTTTTTTTGTTTTTGGTTTTTGGGTCACACCCGGCAGCTCAGTGGTTACTCCTGGCTCCACGCTCAGAAATCACTCCTGGCAGGCTTGGGGGACCATATAGGATGCCGGGATTCCAACCAATGACCTTCTGCATGAAAGGCAAATGCCTTACCTCTATGCTCTCTCCAGCCCCATTCAGAGGTTTCTTGAGGTGTTGCAGGGACTCCCCAGACTCAGGCACCTTGGTTCCCATAGAGAACAGATAGGTAAGTGGAGATCAAGTCCTTGGAATACAGTCAAGGAGGACTTTTCAGAGGAGGTGAAATAGAGAGGAGATGGGGGTGGTGGATGGGGGCTGAGGGAGAACTGGGGAGCACCAGGGAAGGTTTCTGAGCTGGAGGAGAGGGAAGCTGGTGCAGTGGGAGCTGGGACCTGGGGTGTCCGGGTCTGGGGCATCTCCTTGGCCTTCTCCCCGGGGTGCCTCCCACAAGAGCCCAGAGGGGACTTAGGCAGTGACCCCGGCCATTAGCAGGATGACCCCTGTTGGCTGCACGGGTATCCCCAAATGTGGCATAATTGGGGTGGAGAAGCCTCCCCACATGCCAGGCTTGATGCTGCAGAACTGGACCCTTCCTCCCAGGGGCGCCGCCTTGAGGGAGGTGGGCAGTGGGGTGCAGCAGGGTGGGGTGGGCTGTGGGCTGCTCCCAACCCCTTCCAGGCTCCATCTTGGGGCTCAGGGACCTCCATTGGACCGAAGCCCCTGCGCCCTGAGTCCTGAGGCTTGCATTCCTTAAGTCCAGGGTGCTCCCACTCGCGTCTGTGTCCTCCTTTGGGTGTTTTTTTTTTGTTTGTTTTTTTGTTTTTGGGTCACACCTGGCAGTGCTCAGGGGTTACTCCTGGCTCTAGGCTCAGAAAACACCCCTGGCAGGCACAGGGGACCCTATGGGATGCCGGGATTCAAACCACCGTCCTTCTGCATGCTATCTCTCCGGCCCCTGGAGAGCAGGGTCCTTTGGACCCCCTAGCACCCAGAAAGCTGAGACACTATGGGCTGCTGTTCCCAAGGCCGACCTGCTGCCTGCTGCCCGTGACAGGCGGCTCCCCTCCACCTTCTTCCTGTCCTTTATTGGGGTTGGGGGAGGCACAAGAAGCAACTCAGGACCTGCTCCTGGAAGTACCAGACTCACCATGCAGCGCAGGGGGGTACCAGGCATCTCGTGTAGCCCCCACTGCGTACCCCAGACCTGTAGCCCGTCTGCACACCCCCACTGCGTACCCCAGACCTGTAGCCCGTCTGCACACACTCACTCCATGTCCCCCACCACTGTCCTCGGGCCAAGTTCAAGGCCTTTGCTCCCTGCCCGGAGGGAGATTGAAGTGGAGGTCCTTTCAGCCCAGAAGTGCCTGTGGGCCAGCCCCCATTGCTCCCCAAAGATGTGCACAGCGAGCCTGCCCCTCTGGGATGACGCCCCCAGTCGTTTCTTGAGGAATTTGGGGAATATGGTGTGGGAATGTGGAAGGGAAAGGGGTTCACATGGGAGACCAGGGAGATGACTGCAGGATATCTGGGTTCTCAGTAGGCACCTCCTTCCTTCCTTCCTTCCTTCCTTCCTTCCTTCCTTCCTTCCTTCCTTCCTTCCTTCCTTCCTTCCTTCCTTCCTTCCTTCCTCCCTCCCTCCCTCCCTCCCTCCCTCCCTCCCTCCCTCCCTTCCTTCCTTCTTTCCCAGGGGTGAGAAAGGCCTGGTCTGGGCCTATGAGGTGGCAGTTGGCAGAGGCACCAGGGCTGAGGCAGGAGCAGATAGGGGCATTTTCCCAAAGTTTCTGTAGCAGGTCCATCAAGGGTCCTGCCCTGTCCTGGATTCTGCACTAGTGGGAGCTGGGAAGGCCCCTGGTGTGCATGTGTGAAGGAAGGATGCCCTCTGGTCCTGCCCCCTCTCTGGGCACCTGCCCTGGGGTAGGGGGTGTTCTGGGAAGCACAGCCTGGGGAGCTCTGCAGGAAACAGTTGTCAGGGTCGGAGTTGCGAAGAGCTTGGCTGGCAGGAATGAGTCTTGGGGTGGGGGTCCAGGCACTTTCTGTCCCTGGGAAGTACTGGCTTGTGTGGGTGGGTGGGGTCCTGTCACTCTGGGATCTTCAGGAAGCACCCTTGTTGTCTCTGTCACTGTCCCTGTCTGCTCTAGACCCTCCCCCCTTGGGTTTTTTTCTTCCCCTGGATAAGGAAGGGTGCTGCCCAGCTGTCCCAGGACCCTGGCCCCCATCCTAGTGGCTCTGGTCTTTATTGTTCTTCCAGCTTGTGGCACCAGGGGACACCCGTCTATCCCTGACCCTGAGTGATGGCAGAGAGGTGCAGAGGGCATTTCACACCACCTGGGACATTAATCTCAGGAGTGGGGGTGCCTGCCCTCTGGCACATGGCCCTCCACTCAGTCCATGACGTCTGGGGCACATGCTGACAGAAGCCTGTGGGTTTGGGTATGCTTTGCTGTCAGTGAGTAGGGGGACCCATGACCCACCCTGACACCCTGGAGGGAAGCCCCTGGGAGCTTGGGGAGGGGGCCACAAAGGTTACTCCTGGCTCTACACTCAGGAATCACTCTTGACAGGCACAGGGTACCCTATGGATGTCAGGGTTGGCTATGTGTAAAGCCAAGTGCTTACTCGCTGTGCCATTGCTCTAAACCCCCAAAGTAAAGTGTTCAGACAGGGGTCTCAAACTCAATTTACCTGGGGGCCGCAGGAGGCAAAGTTGGGGTTATCCTTGAGTGCAAAGTCAGTAGTAAGCCTTGAACATTGGGGGGTGTGACCCAAACAACTAAAACAAAAGAAAACAAAAAAAGATTCCTCTAAGTCAGGGCCACAAAATGTTGTACGGAGGGTGGCAAATGGCCTGTGGTCCTCGAATTTGAGACCCCTGGTTTAGAAGATTCAAGTTGAAAAAAAAAAAAGATTCAAGTTGAGGGACCAGAGCACTGTTGCAGCAGGGAGGCACTTGTCTTACACATAGCTGACCTGGGTTCCATCCCAAGGACCCTGAGCCCCGAGAGGTTTCCGAGCACCTCCAGGTGTGGCCCAAAACAACAAAAATCAAAAATTAAAATTGATCCTCTGCCCTATTGGATGGTGTCAGGGGTGGGGCACAGGGCAGAGGGTGCCCACACAGCTGTGGACTCTGGGGCTCCCAACTGAAGAGAGGGCAGCCCACAATTTGTGTAGGTTGTGGGAAGACCTTACCCAGTGTGGGGGCATCCAGGGCAGCAGTGACGGTGAGGGAAGGACTACTTGGTGGGGCTTGAAGGGGCTGGTGGGGGTGTGTGCCAGCATAGGAGCAGCAGCAGCAAAGCTGGAGGGCGAGCCCAGGAGGGCTGAGTGGATCACGGCTTGCCCTGTGCCCACAGCCCAGAACGTGACGGTGGACGAGGTTATCTGCGCCTACAAGCAGGCGTGCCAGAAGCTGAGCTGCAGGCAGATCCCCAAGCTCCTTCGGCAGCTCCAGGTATGGACTTGGGGGCCGGGTGGAGGTGCCCTGTGACACAGGGCCTTGGGGGCACTGTGAATAGAGCCAGAACTTGGGGAGGAGCCTAGCGACATGTAGCGAGCAGGGCAGGGTCTGGTCCTCTGAGCAGAGAGCCAGGAGTGAGCCTCGAGCACCTCCAGGTGTGGCCCAGTAACAACAAAAATGTGTCAAGAGACTCATTTCTGGAAGAAATTTGAGTGGTTATTTCCAAGCTAGGCCTTGGGCAACTCCCCACCAGAGCTGGGGGTGAGGCCCAGGCCTCCAGCGGGCTGAGCCAATTCTTCAACCTCTCTCAGAGGTCAGTGCTTAGGAATCTGGGTTTTCTTCTTTCTTTCTTTCTTTTTTTGGTTTTAGGGCCACACTCAGCCATGCTTAGGGGTTTTTCCTGGCTCTGCGCTCAGAAATTGCCCTGGCAGGCTCAAGGGTCCATATGGGATGCCAGGGATCAAACCTGTGTCCATCCCGGGTCAGCTACATGCAAGGCAAAACACCCTACTGCTGTTCTGTCACTTTAGCCCAAGGTTTTCTTTTTTCCTTTGGCCACCTCCAGCAGTGCTCAAGGCTTGCTTCTGACTGTGCTCGGGAATCGGTCCTAACCAGTTCCGGACCATTTGGGGTGCCAGGGATCAAACTGGGTCAGCCACGTACAAGGCAAATGCCCTCCCACTGCTCTGTCACTCTGGGCCAAGTCCTGGTTTTCTTGTTGGTTTGGGTTCAGACCTGTTGATACTCAATGGTCACTTCTGTTGGTTTGGGGAGATCCTGCAAAGTACCGGGGATTAAATGCAGGTCAGCTGTGTGCAAAATGAGCACTTTAACCTTTGTATTGGCCTCTATTTTTTTTGTCTCGTCTGTTTTTGTTTTGGGATCACCCCAGCTCGGGGACCATATGGTGGTGCTGGGGATTGAACCTGGGTTTGCCAGGTGCAAGGCAAGTGCCCTGTCCACTGTACCATTACCCTGGCCTTTATTCTTTTTTTGGGGGGACCCCCCAAAAAAAAGATGCTCAGGGTTACTCCTGGCTCTGTGCTCAGAAATCGCTCCTGGCAGGGTTGGGCGACAATATGGGATGCCGGGTAATCAAACCTGGGTCCATCCTGGGTCAGCTGTGTGCAAAGCAAACACCCTACCACTGTCCTATTGCTCTGGCCCCTGGGCCTTTATTCTTTTTTTTTTTTTTGGTTTTGGGTCACACCCAGCAGTGCAGTATTCACGATTATTTGCTTACCGAATAAAAATAACGTATTTGAAGGCCGGCTGCGGGCCACAAAATGTTGTATGGAGGGCCGCAACAACTCGCGGGCCGCGAGTTTGAGACCACTGTTCTAGCGCCACCTCGATGGCCCCATATTCTTAAGAGTCTGAATTATACTTAAGATTTTATTACTGATGTTCCAGAGAGATAGCATGGAAGTAGGGCATGTGCCTTGCCTGCAGAAGGACGGTGGTTCGAGCCTGCCAGGAACGATTTCTGAGCATAGAGCCAGGAGTAACCCCTGAGCGCTATCGGGTGTGACCCTAAAATAATAATAAAAAAAAAGATTTTGTTACTGAGGTACTATGATTTTTCAAAACACTTTATAGTAGAGTTTCAGGGTACAATGTGACAGCATCAGACCCCACCATTCCCATATCAACCCACAGCCAGCCTCCCTGACCACTCGTTTTTAAGTTTGGTTCCTGTGGTTGGGATCCTCCATGTGCCACTCTGTTGCAGATCCATGAATGAGCCTCATCTCCATGCAGCCAGTGCCTACAGCGCAAGGCCCTGCTTCTGCCATCTGCCACTTCCTCACTCACTTTCTCCCCTTCTCCACCCTCATTCCTGTAATCTGAGGTCCACTGGAATTTCAGTATTTCCTGAATTACACAAAATATTTCAGGATTAAAAAGCAAATTCCAGGGGCCGATACAATAACACAGTGGGTTAGGGAGCTTTCCTTGCAGCTGACCCGTGTTCGATCTAGCATCTTATATGGTCCCCTGAGTGCTGCCTGGTGTGGTCTTATAACAAAAATCAAGGGGCTGGGGCAATAGTCCAGCAGGAAGGCCGCTTACTTCACGTGTGATTGACAAAGCTTCAGTCCCAGCACTTCATAGGGTCCCCTGAGCTCTGCCAGAAGTGATCCTGGAATTCAGTTAGGAGGAAGTCCCTAGCACCACCAGGTGTAGCTCAAAAACCAAAAGAAATAAATTTAAATTAATATTTAAAAAAAGAAAGCAAACAAACAAAAAGAAAAGGGCCCAGAGAGATAGCACAGCGGTGTTTGCCTTGCAAGCAGCCAATCCAGGACCTAAGGTGGTTGGTTCGAATCCCGGTGAACCATATGGTCCCCTGTGCCTGCAGGAGCTATTTCGGAGTGGATAGCCAGGAGTAACCCCTGAGGACTGTCGTGTGTGGCCCAAAAAACAAACAAACAAAAACCCAAAAAACAAAACAAAAACAAAAAAAAAGGGAAGCAGTTGGGCCAGAGAGATAGCATGGAGGTAGGGCGTTTGCCTTTCATGCAGAAGGATGATGGTTCGAATCCCGGCATCCCATATAGTCCCCCAAGCCTGCTAGGAGCGATTTCTGAGCATAGAGCCAGGAGTAACCCCTGAGCGCTGCAGGGTGTGGCCCAAAAACAAAACAAAAAAAACAAAGGAAGCAGTGGGGCCAGAATGATAGCTCAGGGCCGGGGCGGTGGCGCTGGAGGTAAGGTGCCTGCCTTGCCTGCGCTAGCTTTGGACGGACCGCGGTTCGATCCCCCGGCGTCCCATATGGTCCCCCAAGCCAGGAGTGACTTCTGAGCGTATAGCCAGGAGTAACCCCTGAGCGTTACCGGGTGTGGCCCAAAAACCAAAAAAAAAAAAAAAAAAAAAAGAATGATAGCTCAGCAGCAGGGCACTTGCGGGACCGGGTTCCATCCTCTGGTGTCCCATATGGTCCCCCTAGCTGGGAGTCATTACTGAGCGCAAAGCCAGGAGTAACCCCTGGGCATCACTGGTTGTGGGCCGAAAACCGGAAAAAAAAAAAAAGAAAAAAGAAAAACCCAGTTGGCAAGTTCTTACTCCTTGGGAAGCTCTGTTAGATCATGCCGTCAGGCCAACCCAGAGCACTTCTTGGGGTTCAATCTCTCCTGAATCTGGGGACTGGGGTCAGCAGTCCCCCAGGATGCATGTGCCCTGCCTGGTGCCTCCCTGGCCAGCCTGGGGCCTCTACCTGGACCTGCCTCGTTCGCAAATGAGGCCTTGCTGAACCCCACTCCCTAGCAGCCGCCCAACACACACTGACCTGCAGGCTGGGCTAGGTGGGCATCCCTCTGGGTGTCCCCCTGCCTGAGCCCCCGCTTCCTCTGCCTGGCAGGAGCTCACCGACCTTGGCCACCGCATCGACTGTCTGGACCTCAGAGGTGCGTGTGGGCCTGGAGCTCTGCCGGGGCAGGAGCTGCTATGGGAAGGCTTCTGGGGGTATGGGGGGTGTTCCCTACCCAACCAGGCTTACTCGGCCAGATGCCCCCGCAGGTGAGAAGCTAGACTACAGGGCATGTGAGGCATTGGAGGAGGTGTTCAAGAGGCTGCAGTTCAAGGTGGTGGACCTGGAGCAGACGAGCCTGGACGAGGATGTGAGTCTCGGGGTGCCGGGAGGGGACCTGAGTGGGAGCCAGCCAGGGCCCCACTGCTTGGGGCCAGCACTGTGGCCTCCAAATGCCTCGCTGGGTTCCCCGCCCCGCACGGGTCAGGCCTGGTGCCTCCAAGGCTGCTCTGAGGGTGGGTGGAGAGAGACCACCCCAGACATCAAGCTGTCTCCCCAGGGTGCCTCGGCCCTCTTCGACATGATCGAGTACTATGAGTCAGCCACGCACCTCAACATCTCCTTCAACAAGCACATCGGCACCCGGGGCTGGCAGGCGGCCGCACACATGATGCGCAAGGTGGGTGCCCCCTTCCCGGGCCGGCTCCCCTCAACTCCAGGCTCCTTGCCTTCCCTCCATCTGGGCCGGCCCATTATCCCAGGAGTCAGGGAGCCCCCCCTCTCCCGGCCTCCTCTGCCTGGTGTCCTCACTGCTCACTGGGCAGCAGGTTTGGTCCGAGCTGTCCCCTGTATCCTGCAGACCAGCTGCCTGCAGTACCTGGACGCCCGCAACACACCGCTGCTGGACCACTCGGCGCCCTTCGTGGCCCGCGCCCTGCGCATCCGCAGCAGCCTAGCCGTGCTGCACCTGGAGAACGCTAGCCTGTCGGGGCGACCGCTCACGCTGCTCGGTGAGACCTCGAGCCCTGACCCCTGACTCCCGACCCCCAAACTCTGCCAGCCTGTCGGGCCAGCTGCTCACGCCCTCCATCCCTGGCCAGCCACTGCGCTGAAGATGAATATGAATCTGCGGGAACTGTACTTGGCTGACAACAAGCTCAACGGCCTGCAGGACTCAGCCCAGCTGGGCAACCTGCTCAAGTTCAACTGCTCCCTGCAGATCCTGGACCTGCGCAACAACCACGTGCTCGACTCAGGTGCTGCCCGGTGGGGCTCTGGGAGGATTGCCTGGAGGAATGGGTGAAGATCTGAAGAGGGAATGAGCCAGAGCTCAGGAATTTTGTTGTGGGGACTAGGGGTAGGGGGGGGCTGACCCTGGGGTTGGGAATGGCCTGACAACAATGTCAGATGCAGAGCTGTGCTCCCACAGGGCTTGGCCTTCATCAGGGTTCCATAGGGGTTGAGTAGAGGTCCCGAGGCTCTGCAGTGGGGTAAGGGTAGCCGTGCCTCCCCCTGGAGTGCATCCCATGAATGTCTGTCGAACCCTCAGGTCTGGCCTACATCTGCGAGGGCCTCAAGGAGCAGCGGAAAGGGCTGGTCACCCTGGTGCTGTGGAACAACCAGCTAACGCACACGGGCATGGCCTTCCTGGGCATGACGCTGGTGAGTGCCAGCCGGGGCACCCCATCCGCCCTCTGGGCCTTCTATTCATTGACACATGTACATGCGAGTGTAAGACACACACGTCCCCCTCCAGCCAAGAGCTTAGTAGACACACACACACACACACACACACACACACACACACACACACACACACACACACACACACACACACACACACACACACACACACACACACACACACAGACTGTGTCCCCCTCCAGTGGGGCTGGGCCTGCTGGCCCGGCTTCTGCCCTGTCCCTGTCTCCTCTGCTCCCCAGACGTTTTGTCTTGAGGAAACAGGGTTTGGGCTGTCAAGGTGCTGGGGGTGTGGGGGGGCCACATCTACACCTGCAGGGTTTGGCCTCATTCTGGGTCCCCCCAGCCCCATACCCAGAGCCTGGAGACCCTGAACCTTGGCCACAACCCCATCGGCAACGAGGGCGTGCGGAACCTCAAGAACGGGCTGATCAGCAACCGCAGCGTCCTGCGCCTCGGCCTGGCTTCCAGCAAGCTCACCTGCGAGGGTAGGCCAGCGGTGCGAGGGCAGGCGGGCGGGCAAAAGGGGACATTGGGGCGGCGCGGGCCCTGGCCAGCCCTGCGGTCGCCCTCCCAGGCGCGGTGGCCGTGGCGGAGTTCATCGCCGAGAGCCCCCGCCTCCTGCGACTGGACCTGCGGGAGAACGAGATCAAGACGGGCGGGCTCATGGCGCTGTCCTTGGCCCTCAAGGTGAACCACTCGCTTCTGCGGCTGGACCTCGACCGTGAGCCCAAGAAAGAGGCGGTGAGCGAGGCGAGGCGGGCCGGGGAAAGCGGGCCAGGCCCCCCCACCCCGTCCCCGTCCCCGAGGACACCGCAGCTGAACTGTCTCCCCCTCCCCTGCCCCCTCTGGGCCACCCCCACAGGTGAAGAGTTTTCTGGAGACACAGAAGGCACTGCTGGCCGAGATCCAGAGCGGCTGCCGGCGCAACTTCGTGCTGGCACGGGAACAGGAGGAACAGGCGCGGCTGGCTGGGGCCCTGACCGACATCACCATCGCCCCTGTGTCCCCTGCCGACGCCGCCACACCTGATGGCCCCCCAGAGCCCCCTGCCACCACCGGCACCCACGAGAACGGCACTCCCGCCAGCCCCAGCCCGGACTCGGATTCAGACTCGGACTCTGAGCGGGAGGCTGGGGAGCCGGAGGGGCCCTGCCCGGCCCTGGTGACCCCCACGGACACCCTGGACCCCAGCGACAGGAGCCTACCTGGCAGCCCAGCTGAGCAACGCATCTCTGTGTCCAGCCCCGGCCGTGGCCACAAGGTGTTTGTGGTCACCCGGGTGGAGAGTCCCCCCGAGAGCACCGACCCTCCTGTGCCGCCTGCCCCCCTCGCCCCTTCCCCCGAGGCCGGGGACAGCCAGGACTTGGGGGCACCCGAGCCACCGCCGCCACTGCCAGGGCCCCCATTGCCCAACGGCCTGAAGCCCGAGTTTGCCCTCGCCCTGGCCCCAGAGCCGCCCCCTGTGCCCGAGGTCAAGGGAGGCAGCTGCAGCCTGGAACACGGTAAGAGGAGCCCCTCGACATATGATCTAGGCACCCCTGCTCCCTGCCCCCCAAACACACAGGCCCACATTGCTCTGCTCTCCACAGAGCTGAGCTGCTCCCGGAACGAGCAGGAACTGGAGAAGCTGCTTCTGGAAGCCAGTCAGGACTCGGGGCAGGAGACACTGTGACACTTTAGGTGAGGGGCACCCAGGAGGGGACCAGGGTGGGGGGCCGGGAGTTCCCCACGGTTCTGTCTGTGCTGACAGAAGCCCCCCTTCTCCTCCAAGTTCCTTTATTTCCAGGGGGTCTTCGAGGAGCTGAGGCCAGAGCCAGGAGACACTGCTCGCCCTCACCCCAGCCTCCCTCCGGGGCCAGGACCCCACAACACTACAGGGGGTGGGGTCCCAGGGAGGCCCCGCCACTCCATCTGACCACTACTGTGTGTGTGCGTCTGGTGTGGGGGGACCTGGGGGCCACAGAGAGGCGTCGGAGAACCTTGGCCATGAGGCGGCACCTTGCCTACCGGAACTCTGGGGGTCGGGGTCCCGGCTGCCCTGTTGCAGGGTGGGCAGTGCCCCAGCTGTTGATGGGATGTGCCTGCATGGCTGGACAGTATGGTGGTGGTGGCGCCCTGGGCACGGGTGGGGGGTGGGGGGGTCTGGGCGGAAGATCAGAGCTTTTTTTCTTAAGTGCAATAAACCGATCAGGGAGCCGGGTGGGGAGCAGCCCTGCCACGGGGCGCCTGGAGACGGGGCTGTGGGTGCATCTCTGTTCTCTCCTTTTGTAGTAAACCAGAGTTGGATTCCCCGCGTGCTGCTGTGTCTTCCCCTCCGAGGGGCCCTGCTTGGGTGTAGGGGGAGGCAAGGAGTGGGGGCCAGCTGTGACTCCCCACTGGGGCAGCCAGAAGTCATCCCAGGGGCAGAAGGGCCATTGGGGCACTTGAGTGGGGGGGGGGGCTGGCAGGACCTGGGGTCCAGCATTCAGCTCCACGAAATATCCCTACATAGGTGCCCCAGAATTGGGGGAGGGAATATCTGGCTTGGCAACCCCCAGGGACTCACAGGCTTACTCTCCTGTGCCTCTGTCTTCCACTTTGGGCTTCTGCAGCCACCTAAATTGTACCGAGTTGGAAGACAGGACGAGGGCTGGAAAGAGTAACAGGCCTTGAACATGGCCTGCAAGGTTTGCTCCCCAGCACTGCCCATGATCCCAGAGTCCTGCCAGAAGTGACCTCTGAGTGCATTCTGGGAGAGAACTCGGGCCAGCCCCTTCCCACCGCCAGCTCCACTCGCTGGGGGTGGCTTGGCACCACCTTTCTGGGCTTGCGAAGGTGTCCATACCCTGCTGCCCCCTCCAGTGGGCATATCTGCGCATTGATCTAGGAGTGTCCCAAGTCCTGTGCCCGATTCATGCTGTCATGGCCAGCAAGTGCTGTGCCCACCTCTGGAGCTGAAGGATGAGCCTTGTGACTAGGAATGGTGCAGGAGTGAGGGTCGGCCCAGGTCCAGCTCCACCCAGGTGCACCTACTCCTGAGCAGAGCCTGGAAGCTCAGTACTGTGCCCACAAGGTCTGGCACACACAACACACAACCCTGGCACAGGTGGGCAGGTGCCCACGGTCTACGGGTGGCACTCTGGCCCCTCAGAGCCTTGCCTCCATCCTATCCCGGAGCTCACTTGTGTGAGCAGGGCCGGAGAGACCGGTCCTGCTAGGCCTGTACACCCCTCCCCAGCCCCGCCTGTGTCTCAGCAACGTCCCTTCCCATCCCTGCAACACTCCCATCCCCTCAGTCGCCTTCAGCGCCTGTCGTGCAGGCACCTGCCAGGAGGGAGCGCCGGCGAGGCCCTGTGAAGGGCTGCCGCCCGCTGAGGTCACCGGGGACGCCACCCTGCCTCTGACAGGGACAGCCGAGGACAGACGCAGGGGCAAGGGCCGGTCGGGATGCTTCGAGGCCTGGGCGAGCTTCACGGCCTGAGTCAACGGGGCCACCCGTCCTCCCTCCCTCGGGTCGCCGCCCGGCCTCGCCCACCGCCCCCACAGTCCCCCTGCTAGCTCGGGCACGGACGGGCACGAGCCTGGGATACGGGGCACGGCTGCGTCGGGGCTGGCACGCCTCGTTTATTGCACTTGAACCCTGACTTGGCACTGGGCCCCTGCAACAGCGGCATCCGCGCCGCCCTGGGCTGCCACGCGCAGCCCTCCTGCCCCAGGCCCACCGGGGGGCCCTGGCCCCTGGAAGAGGGGCCCCCCACACACGTTCTGGGTCCTCCCCTGCAAGAAGGGCGCTCAGGCCAGGAGTCTTGTCTGGTCCCCCAGCGTCCAGCTGGGAGGCGCCTGGCCTTGCCGGGCCTGCTGGGGGCTGTGTCCGGGGCTGCGTCCCGGGCTGGCCGGGCCGGCCCTCGACGCCCGGGGGGTGCCGCCGCCACTCCCGCCGCCGGGCGTCCGGGGGTGCGGGTCTGCCGGCTGGGGGGACTTGGGCGGGCTGGGCGGCTTGAGCGTGCTGACGGCCCGCAGGAGGCCCATGCGGCGGCGGATGGAGTGGTCCAGGTTGACGGTGCAGCGCAGCAGGCTCTGGGCCTCGCCCACCGTGAAGGGGAAGTCGGCGCGGAGGAAGCGCTCGAAGAGCTCGGGGTCGCCGTCCAGGTCGAGCACCTTCTGCAGCGTGGCGGTGAGGGAGTGCAGCTCGGGGCTGTGGTGGCAGAAGACGTCCCAGAGGCGCGCGCGGGGCTCGGGCGCGGGCTCGGCGGCCCGGGCCTTGGGCGGCTGCTCCTGGTTCTGGTGGTGCTCGTGGTGGTAGCGGCGCTCCTGCTGCTGCTGCCGGTCCTCCAGGCACTGCAGCACCCAGCTGAGGCGGCAGGGCCACTGGTTGGCCAGCACGACCCAGGCCACGGCCTGGCGCGGCGTGGGGCCCAGCACGTCCAGCTGCAGCCGCTGCTGCTCCTGCAGCAGGCGCACGGTGATGGGCACGGTGTTGACGATGCGCCGCATGGACACCACGTTGTCGGGCACGTACTCGTAGAGGCAGTCGCGCTCGTCGTGCAGGCACAGGAGGGCCTGCTGGATGCGGCGCGTGGCCTCGGCCTCCACCGCCTCGGCGTCCGTGTGCACGACGGCCAGCAGCTGCGCGCCCTCGGCCGAGGCGCCGGGCAGCCCCGCGGCCTCCTGCTGCTGCTGCTGCTGCTGCTGGGCCTGCGCGGGCCGCAGCTGGCGCGTCATCTCGCGGTACAGCAGGTCGTCGCGGCTCTGCACGGCGTCGTGCAGGAAGCGCAGCTTGGTGCGGCGGCCCATGACGGGCACGGAGAAGGGCAGCGTGACGGTGCGGTTGAGGAAGAGGTAGCCGTTGTCGGCCGTGCCCTTCATGGAGCCCGCGTTCTCCAGGCAGGCGGCCAGGATGCTGGGGTCCACGACGAGCAGGAAGACGAAGGGCGCGTGGCTGTCGGACAGCAGCGTGTTGATGGCGTTGAGCACGCCCACCACGCGCTCCGGGTAGCAGGTGTCCAGCCCGGTGACCTCGAGCACCACGCGCAGGCGGCGGCGCTGGAAGATCTCCAGGAAGCACAGGAAGTCGGTGAGCAGCTCCACCTCCTTCTTGACCTCGCACATGAAGCCCAGCTGGCTGCCGAACTTCTCGCGCGACACCAGCCGCTCGATCTTGCGCCGCTGGCTCACGAACAGGTGCTTGCCCACCGAGTACACGGCCATGAGCAGCCCCGAGCCCGACAGCGTGGTGGCGGCGCCGCCCAGCGCGCGCATCACGTGGCTGCCCGCGCCTGCGCCCGCCGCCGCCGCCGCGCCGTCCGCGCCTGCGCCGCCCGCCGCCGCCGCATGCGCCACGCCGCCGCCCACCGACAGGTACAGCAGCGCCACCCCGAGGCCGAGCGCCGCCAGCAGCGCCACCAGCCCCAGGCACACGCGCCGCCGGCAGTGCCACTCGCGCCGGCAGAAGCCCCCGCGCGCCGCCGGCTTGTTGCCCAGCACCGAGTACACGCTGAAGGGCAGCGCGCCGTAGCGCCGCCGGATGCCCTCGCACAGCGTCGTCACCAGCCCGGCCCACAGCTTGTCGGTGCCCGCGTACTGCCAGGCGCTGAAGCGGATGAACAGGAACTGCACGTTCTTGCGCCGCAGGTGCGCCTCCGTGATCACCGGCTGCAGGAACACCAGGTACCACAGCAGCCGCGGCAGGCCCCAGCCGCTCACCGCCCGCGGCCGCCACTGCACGCGCTGCAGCTCCTCCGCCTCGCGCTGCGCCGCCTCCTGCTGCATCAGCGCTGCGGGGAACGGGAGGGAAACGGGTCGGGGACTGCGGGGGCGTGGTCAGGTGGGGCGTGGCCTCGCGTTGCCCCGCCTCCTACGGGAAGAGCCGCTGTGAGGGCGGGGCCCGGGCTGCATGGGGTGGGGGTGGGGCTAAAGAGCAGCCTTGTGCTGGGGACATAACCTAGCAGGGGCGGGGCCTAGAGGACAGCCGCCTCTGGGGCGTGACCTGGAAATGGGCGTGGCCTTGCACAGCCCCGCCTCTTACTGTGTGAGCTCTCTGGGAGGATAGGTGTGAAGATGGGGAGGGGCCTAAACAAGCAGCCTCGCACGGGGGCGGGGCGTGAATGGGGCGTGGCCTCGCGATGCTCCGCCTCCTACAGGAATGCTGCAGGGAGGGTGGGTGTGAGGGCGGAGCCTGGACGGTACAGCCTAGCTTTGGGGCGGGGCCTGACTGGGCGGGGCCTTGCATAGAGACTTCTGAGGTGGGACTGGGGGCGGAGCCTTGTGCTGGGGCGCACCCTGGGAAAGGCCGGGTGGGCGGGGCCTAGCTAGAAGGTGGGGCCTAGACAGGACGGACTAAATCATGGGCGTGGTCTCTGTGGGGCTGGCCACGTCCTCGCGAGGCAAGGCCCCACCCACAAAGCGGGGAAATTCTACCAAAGAGCTGGGCTATGGGATCAAGAAGCCTGAAGTTAGGGCCTGGAACAAAAGTAGGCAGAGAGAGAGGTAGAGCGCCCCGACACCCCAAAGAGGAAGAGAAAGGCAGTGAGGATGATTGGGGCCAGACACAGCGGGAAGGGCAAGGGTGTTTGCCTTGCAAACAGCTGACCCGAGTTCGAACCCCGGCATCCCATACTATCCCCCAAGACAGCCAGGAGTCATTTCAGAGTGCAAGAGCAAGGAGTATCCCTGACTGCTGCGGTGTGGTCCAAAAATAAAAAATTAAAAATTAAAAATAAAGGGTCCGGAGAGGTAGTATGGAGGTAAGGCGTTTGCCTTTCATGCAGGTCAGTGGTTCGAATCCCAGCATTGCATATGGTCCTCTGAGCCTGCCAGGAGCGATTTCTGAGGATGGAGCCAGGAGTAACCTCCGAGCACCGCCGGATGTGACCCCCCAAAAAAAAAAAGTTAAAAAAATTAAAAATAGGGGCCGGGTAGGTGGCGCTGGAGGTAAGGTGTCTGCCTTGCAAGCGCTAGCCAAGGAAGGACCGCGGTTCGATCCCCCGGTGTCCCATATGGTCCCCCCAAGCCAGGGGCGATTTCTGAGCACATAGACAGGAGTAACCCCTGAGCGTCAAACGGGTGTGGCCCAAAAACCCAAAAAAAAAAAAAAAAAATTAAAAATAAAAATAATTAAGAGGAGACCGGAGAGATAGCATGTTTGCCTTGCATGCAGAGGACAGTGTTTCGAATCCCAGCATCCCATATGGTCCCCCGAGCCTGCCAGGTGCAATTTCTGAGCACAGAGCCAGGAATAACCCCTGAGCGCTGTTTTGGGGTTGTGACCCAAAAACCAAAAACCAAACCAAAACAAAAAGAACAAAAGAAAGAATGGATGGGAGGTGCTGAGGACAAACTGGCTTTTGGACTGGGGTCAGGTCCCAGTTCTACCCACCCTCTTCTCCAGGAAGCCCTTCCTGATCCCCAGGCTGAATCAGACATCACCACCTGAGATGTCTCAGCCTTGTCCACTTGGGTGACCACTTGTCTAGAGCCACTATTCTGTGAGCCCAGACGGGCAGGGCCCTGACTTCAGGTCTTTTGTTTTGTTTTTGAGGCTACACCCAGCGGTGCTCAGGGCTTACTCCTGGGTTCTAAACTCAGTGATCATGCCTAGTAGGCTGGGGGCGGGGGAGACCCTGTGGAATTCTAGGGATTAAAACTGGGTCAGCCATGCGCTACCCATTGAACTATCTCTCCCACCCACACCCAGCCCTTGCTGTCTTGGTCACTTGCTATGCTCTGAGCACTCAGGAAGTGCTGGGGAAGTGTCTGACAGCTGCATCATGACAGGCCGAGCGGGTTCTCTGCTCTGATGCCAGCAGTGAATGGATGATGACATGCAAAGACACCAGTGCAGACATGAGGATGTGACCCACCCCCGGAGGACCTCTCTCTTTCTCCCAGGTTCCTGTTTGTCCCCATGATGGCATGGGGCAGAAATGTGCATCCAAATTCTTTGGTTTCTTCTTTTGGGTCTTGGGCCACACCTAGTGGTGCTCAGGGGCTATTCCCAGCTGTTTTTTGGGGGACTGCTCCTGGGGTAGTGGTCAGGGGGTATCCTTAGGTGCTGGAGATCAAACCCTGACTTCTCAAGGCCCTTTGAGCCATCTCCCTGTCCCACCCAGGTTTTAACTCACATCTTCAGTGACATGGGTGTTTTGACAAGAGATAAAGTGGAGTGAAGGTGGGATTGGGGGCACAGAGACAGTCAGGGACCTGCAGGCAGAAGCCTGCAGTCTCTGTGAGGAGCCTGGTTTTCTTCCTAAGGTGTTGGGGAACAAGCACAATCAGAAACCATCCTTGGGGCTTGAGCAATAGCACAGCAGAGTGGTTGCTTGCCTTGCACACAGCCGACCCAATTTCCCGCCCCCCCCCCCCCGACTGCTAACAGTGATTTCTGGACACCGCTGAGTATGACCTAAAACAAACAAACAAACAACACCCTAAAACACCCTTAGGGCCTGAGTGATAGTACAGGAGAGTGGACGCTTGCCTTGCACACAGCTGACCCACGGGTTTAATCCTCAACATCCCATAGGGTCCCCTGACTTTCCAGAATTGATCCCAGAGCACAGAAACAGGAGTAACCCCAGAGCAATCCCAGGTGTAACCCATAAACAGGGGCTGGAGAGAGAGCATGGAGGTAAGGCATTTGCCTTTCATGCAGAAGGTCATTGGTTCGAATCCCGGCATCCCATATGGTCCCCTGAGCCTGCCAGGAGCAATTTCTGAGCGTGAAGCCAGGAGTAACCCCTGAGCACTGCCGGGTATGACCCCCCCAAAAAAAAACAAAACAAAAATACTCACTCATAAACAAACAAACAAAAATCCTTAAAATGGGATCGGAGCGGTGGAGCAAGGGGTAAGGTGTCTGTCTTGCCCAAGCTAGCCTAGGATGGACCCTATTTCCCGGCATCCCATATGGTCCCCCAAGCCTGGAATGATTTCTGAGCGCATAGTCAGGAGTAACCCCTAAACATCACTGGATGCGGCCCAAAAACCAAAAAAAAAAAAATCTTTAAAATGGATGGGAGGGGGGGTTGGAGGCTGGAGGGGAAGCAAAGCTCCCCCATGCCAAGTCATGGGCACGCAAACGGAAGCAGGCTGGCTTCAGGGCTGAGACCCAGAGAGGTGCAAGGCCAGGTGGAGCAATAGGTTTGGTTTCCCATGCTCCCCACCCCCAGAGACCCTCACCTGTGATCTTATCCAACATCAAGTGCAGGCGGCAGCCGAAGGGGGCGTAGAAACCCACCGTCACGGGCACAGGCACATGACACAGCGTCTTGGCCAGGCAGCTGCAGTAGACGTCATCTTCTGTCAGGATCTCTGGGGACGCAGGGGAAAACCGAGTCAGTGGGGCTGGCTGGGCCGCCCTCTGCTCCCCCTGCCCTGGCCTCTCCCACCTCCATTGCATTCTGCGATCTCCTCTAGGGTCCCCCAGACCCTCCCCCGAAATTGACCCTGGACCCCCCACCCCAAGAGACATGGGCTGAGCCCGGCTTTGCACACAGAAATTCCAGGCCCGGCCCCAGCGCCACGCAGTCCCTTGAGCACTGCCATGAGCAACCCCCCCTCCCCAAGCACAGCCGGGTGTGGCCCCCAAACCAAAAAATACAACTGCCCTTTTCCACTCAGGACCCTGCTTCCCACCCTCTGCCGGTGTCCCACATGTCAGCCCCTGCCTGCTATACCCCTGCCTCGTCTAGCAACACTCCACAGTGCAAGTCACATGCACAAACTGGGCCAGGCTCCCTCTGAAACACCTGGGAATGGGGGTACCAAGGGGCCTGGTGAGTCCAGGCATCAGTAACAGAGTCTGGTTGGCAATTTGGGGTGCATACTGAGGTCTAAATCCTGGCTCCAGAGTACAGAAAACATTTTTGGGGGGTTGTTTTTTTTGTTTGTTTTTGTTTTTCGGGCCACACCCGTTTGATGCTCAGGGGTTACTCCTGGCTAAGTGCTCAGAAATTGCCCCTGGCTTGGGGGGAGGGGACCATATGGGACGCCGGGGGATCGAACCACGGTCCTTCCTTGGCTAGCACTTGCAAGGCAGACACCTTACCTCTAGCACCATCTCGCCGGCCCCGGGGGAGGGGGGGTTGGTTTTGAGCCACACACAGTGGCTACTCCTGGCTCTGCACTCAGAATCACTACTGTCCTGCTCAGGAATCATATGGGATGCCGGAAATCGAACCCACATTGTCCATGAGCAAGGCAAATGCCTTGCCTGCTGTGCTATTGCTGAGGTCCACAAGAAACAGTTTTTTGTTTTTGCTTTTTTTTTTTTTTTTTTTGGTTTTTGGGTCACACCCGGCAGCGCTCAGGGGTTCCTCTTGGCTCTACGCTCAGAAATGGCTCCTGGCAAGCTCGGGGGACCTTATGGGATGCCAGGATTTGAACCATGGTCCTTCTGTATGCAAGGCAAATGCCTTACCTCCATGCTATCTCTCTGGCCCCAGGAAACAGTTTGGACATGATCCCCCACTACTGAGTGCTACCTTGGAGCTCCAGAGAGGTCCAGTCTAAGGCCAGACAGTGTCCCTGTCAGGGTGGGGCACCTGGCCCGCATTCAGAGGCTGCAGGGCCTGGGCTTAGGGGATGAGGCTGGTTTCAGCTCCTTAAGCCTCCACTTCCGGGCCTGGAAAAGGGCCCAGGGCCCAGGGTCAAGGATGCGGATGTGTCTGACCAGATACCCAGGAGGGTCTTTAGCACCACATTCCTTCAAAACAGATCTCAAAGGGTCGGTTCTATACCAGGCACCCCATCTGACTCCAGAACCCCAGCAGAAGCAATCCTTGAGCACAGAACCAGGAGTAAGCCCAGAGCACTGCGGGATCTGACCCCCAAAATAAAAAAAAAAAAAATAGGGGCCAGAGCGGTGGCACAAAGAGTAAGGTGTCTGCCTTGCCTAAGACGGACTTGCGCTAGCCAAAGACGGACTTCGGTTCGATCCCCCACGTCCCATATGGTACCCCAAGCCAGGAGCAATTTCTGAGTGCATAGCCAGGAGTAACCCCTGAGCGTCACCGAGTGTGGCCCAAAAACAAAAAACAAACAAACAAAAGCAAACAAACACAAAGTATGAGGCTGGAAACATAATCCACCTGGGAGAGCACTTGCCTTACACACTACTGACCTGGGTTCGATCCCCGGATCCCATAAGGTCTCCTGAGCACTGGCAGGAGTGATTCCTGAGCACAGAGCCAGGACATAACCCAAAACAAGGAAAAAATAAAAGCAGATATTGATCCACACGTGGCCTCTTCCTCAACCTCCTACTGGTTGTCTCTGTCACATCCATGTTCACTCACTTGTCCCTTAGCCCCCGGCCCCCTCCACCAGCCAGAAGGATTTGTGACCCCAATCCACCAGGATCCCCCCTTACTCCAGCCAGCCACTGGACCACCTCGCTGTCCTTGGAAACGCCCCCTCTGTCTCTACTCAAACCCTGGCAACACTCCTAGCCTGGCCTGGTGGCTCCATCCAGTTTCTCTCCCTCATCCGTCTCCCCGCCATGCGATACAGACCCTCAGAGCCAGCACCCTGCGCACACCCAGCTCCCTACTGCCCCGAGAACAGAGCCTGGCACCCACGGAGGCTTGCAGGCAAAATGAATGAATGAATGAATGAATGAATGAATGAAGGCGTGCAACGCACATGGGAATGAATGAGCAAGAGAGACACCGCACCACCTTCTTTTCTCTGCCTCCAACTTCGGCAGGGGGACCCCACTAGTTCCCCAGAGCTGACCAGCAAGCTGGCGCTTGTCCCTTCTCCCTTCCCTGAACTTTGGGGTGAGGAAGGGGAGCCATCCAGAGAGAAAAAGCAGCGAGACAGCAGGGCTCAGGGGGTAGCCAGGTCCTGGGTCCCCAGATGAAGCCCCAAGGCCAGCCTTCAGTGACAGGGCACGCAGAAGGACAAGCGGCCCGGAGGGAAGCGAGCAGCGGAGGGGACAATGCCTCAATGGGGATAGCACCCCGGGAAGGGAAGGGGGGATGAGCACCGGTACTGGAGGTGAAGGGGCCACAGGCGGCGGGTGCGGGCAGGGGTCGGGCGTCGGTGGGTGGGCCGGGTTCCAGGACGGTGGCCGTGGCGGAGGGTTGCACCGGGCTACTGCTGTTGGCCGTGGCTGTGGCCGTGGCCATGGCAGGGGCCGAGGTACTCGCAGGGGGCGACTGGGGGGCGCTGGCCGAGCCTCTGGGGGCCACGCTGGCTGCTGGCCGCCCCTTCTGGGCCTGGTGAACGGGGCAGAGACGCTGCCGCAGGGGGCCAGGTGGGGGGCTCTGAGGTTGCCACTGCTGCTGGTGTACCGGGGGCTGGGGGCCCCAGGAGCTGCCCCCCAAGGGGCCCAGGTAGGCCAGTGGCCAGTAGGCCTGGGGTGGCAGCCGGCGGGGCCTGTGTGTTCGAGGGGCCGAGGGGTCCCGGCACCGCTGGTGGCAGCATCCTGGAAAGAAGGAAGTGAGGGACACTGGGCTTGGGTCCCTGACCCTAAGGGGGCCTGGGCAGGAAAAGGCAGAGAGAACCAAAATGCCCCACATTCCTTAGCGTCCCCTGCATAAACATGGGGGGCCTGCTTGGTCCCGAAGCCTCATGGAGGGGACAGCGGGGAACGGGAGGTGTGGTCTCCTTGAGTCCAGACTGACAGGGTCACCCCAGTGTGACACAGCATATGAATCTCAGTGGGGCACGAGGGCCCCCTTCCCCCTCCCACAGTTCCCACACGTGAGGAGACAAGTCCCCCCAAATCTGAAGGACACCTACCCCCAGGGCTGGCGGCTCCCAGAGGCCCTTACAAGCCTCGTAAAAGGCAGATGTGGCTCCATGTCCCGCTCTGCGCCCCCCTCCAACAGGCCTTCAGAGACCTGCCCCCCAAAATCTGAGCTCCTACCTTTCTGGTGGCCGGGCTCCTGGCCCAGGAAGCAGTGCTCAGTGGGGCTGCGGGGGGGCAGGGCACCCTTGGAGAAGTGCACGTTGTAGTGTTTGTTCATATTGGGGGGCCTGCGAGGGACGCAGAAAAGGGGGTTGGTGTCCCAATCCTCCCCCCCCCAGCTCCGTGGAAAGCCCAGAGCCGGGGTTCTGGGTCAGCCAGGTGGGTAGAGGGGCTGCTTGGAGTGAAAATCAGGAAGTTGGGGTTCCAGGGGCTTATATGGGACATTCCGAGAGGTTGGCACTATGGGGGTACCAGAGATATGGGGGTGGCTGAGCAGAGAAGGAAGCCAGGAAAGCTGGGTGAGGGAGTGTTCAGAGCCAGGGACCCCCCCAGGGACAGAGCTAAGAGACTGGGGGTGCCGGTAACAGTGGGGTGAGGATGGATGGCGAGCTGGATGGGGTGTGAGGGTTCAGCCCGCGAACCCCGAGCCCTAGGTGTGGGTGCTGTTGGCAGGACCTCATGGGACTGGCAAAGCGGAGGGCAGGAGCAATCGGGAGTGGTGAGAGTTGGAATTGGGGTCCCACTCGGCATCCCCTCCCCGGCCCGGGTCCCCCCATACCTGAGGGAGGCCTCGCGGCCCCAGATGCAGCCCCGGAGCTGCCGGCCCCACTGCGCAGGCCCAGCTCCAGTTGGGGAGGCCCCGACACAGCCCGGACAGACCGGTCCGCCCGCCCCGCCACCCCTTCCACCGCCTCCTCTCGGGGCTCTGCTCTCTAGGACCGGGGTTGGGGGGGGTGCCAGTACCTCAGTCAAGGATGGAGCACTGCCTGCTGAGGCCCGTTCCAGGCCTCTGGGGTGGGGGGCTGCGACGCAGGAAACCCCCAGTCCTGGCCCTGGTTCCTGGGAAGAAAGCCCCCGGAGTCCAAATGTTCAGGCCCAGCTGTGTGACCGTGGGCCAGTGACTTCACCTCTCTGGGCCTATGTTTCCTCATTGCTCAGCGTTGTCAGGCTGCCTGACCCACTTCCACTTCCTAGAGGCTCCCGCTGAGAGCCTGTGTGTGTGGGGTGTCTAAGGCACCCGCTTTCAACAGACCCCACCCTCTGTCACGCCCTGGAGGGATTCCCTGGGTGCCCAAAGCATGCATGAGTGACTGAGGCTGAGCGAGGTGAAGGCATGGGGGGGGGAGTGTGGGGTTCTGGAGGCAGATGGGTTTTGTCAGCGCCTCCTGCCTTGTTCTGACACAAGGAGGGGCAGGTAGAAATCCCCAGAAACGGCTGGTGCCTGAAGAGCACAGGGACGACACAGGTGGGCTTTGGGGGTGTCAGACTGGGAGGGGAACTCCCCAATCAGGGTGAGGGGCCCTGCCTGGCTGCTGACCCCACCCTCCAGGCCTGCCCAGGACCAATGCTCTACTTTGGGGGGGACAGGGGAACCTCCAAACTGGACCAGGAGCTTGTTGAGGGCGGGTCATTCCTGCAGGCTGTGAGCAGCAAAGACAGCACTGAATGGCAGGAGGAAGTGCAGCCAGCAAGGGGGGTGGCATAGCTCTTCACAGCACTTGGGCCCCCCCCCCGCTGAGGCAGCTACTTACCCAGCAGCTGCAGGCCCCCCCCCAAATACTGGGCGCAGTACTGGGGGAGGCAGCGGGCAGCTGAGGACAGCAGGTGGCCGCCACCATGCTGCATGAAGTGTGCGGGGCAGGCAGCGTGTCAGCCCGGCCCTTCCCTCCAACTGCCTGTCCTTCCATCCATCCATCCATCCATCCTCAGACGCCCGGCAGGCCTTAGGCAACCCCAGCCCTGCTCCCCAGGGCAGGGGTCCAGGTTGCAGCCGGGCAGAAAGGATGTCCCCAGGGGGAGGGGACTCCCAAGGTGTGGGGGGCCGACAGATGTGCCCCGTCCCTTCCCTCACCCCCCACTCACCTGCCACTCGAATTGTTCCAAGTCTTTATTAACCAGGACTTGTGCCTCCCGCCCCTCCGTCGGGTCCCTCCAACACAATCACTTAAGAGGGTGCACAGAGCGCCCAAGGCAGCCGCGCCCCAGATTCCGTGTTTTTTCCTCGAGTCAGAGTCCAAGATTCCCCAGCCCCCATCACCCCCCAAACTCAGCTGCTCAGGCTTGCAGAGTTGGGGGGGGATGCTGAGGGTCCTCAGGGTTTCTGGATCAGTACCTGGAACCTACCTGGAAGAGAGGGCCCGACGTTAGCTGGGGGAGAGGCAGCTGGCAGCCCCAAGCTCTCCTCCAGCCCCGTGGCCGCTGCTTCCTCTGGGCTCAAAGGGGTGAAGGCCCGCCCACCTGACCTGCATCCAGGGACACTGGGAGGGGGTGAAGGCCGAACGCGAGGGGCGGGGCCAGCGGTCACTGAAGCCCCTCCCACCACCACCACCACCCTGGGTCCAGGGCAGCGGATGGGAGGATGGTGGGTGGATGGATCAGTGGTGAGTGAATGGATGGATGAGTGGGTGCGTGCATAGATGGATGAATGAGTGGGTGGGTGGATGGATGGATCAGTGGGTGAATGGGTTGGTGGATGGATGGGTGGGTGGGCGGATGGGTGAATGGATGGGTGGGTGGATGGATGGATCAGTGGGTGAATGGGTGGGTGGGTGGATGGGTGAGTGGATGGATAGATCAGTGGGTGAATGGGTGGGTGGATGGATAAGTGGATGGGTGGATGGATGGATGAGTGAGTGGGGGTGAATGGATGGATGAGTGGGTGGGTGGATGGACAGATGAGTGGGTGAATAGGTGGATGGATGAGTGGGTGGGGGTAGATGGATGGGTGGATGAGTGGGTGGGTGGGTGAACGGATTAGTGGGTAGATGGGTGGACGGATAGATCAGTGGGTGGGTGGGTGGATGGATGGAGCTTGGAATATGACCAAAGGAGGCCCTAGACCGGCTGTGCGTGTGTGAATGTGTGGGGGTTTCAGCTCTCCGGAGTCCGGGACCAGGATTCTGGGACAGCTATCCACTGGATAGTTAGGGGACCCCTGCCTCTCACTCACAGGCAGGCAGGGTAGCCACGGAAGCGCTGACCAGGCTCTCGATGCCCAGAGTGCTGAGGGCGCCACGCAGGAGGCCACAGGGGAAGGCCAGGAACTGGGGAATGAAGGGGAACTCAAGCATCGGGCTGTGAAGGGCCAGCCGTGGGGTTTGGGGGAGGGTTCCTGGGTGCAGCCTGGTGAGACCCCCCCAGGTACCTTGGGGGCCTCATCCATGTACTGGGCGCCAGAGCCCATCCGCACCAGGAGAGGAAAGCTGTTGTCCTGGAGGACGTAGGTCCCCTGAAGCGGGTACAAGGGAAGCTGTGGGGGGGGGCAGCTGCCTAGAGCCCCAACACTGGGCCCAGGCCCAGCCCCGCTCAGGCCAGGCGACCTGCACCCCCAGATTGCGCACCCACCTGGTGGTTGGTGCGCAGACTGTCCATCTGCTTCTGGAAGAGTGCCATCCATATGTCCTTGCATAGGAACTTGAGGATGTCCAGCTCCCCCCTGAAGGACAGCACCTCCTGGGACAGCCTGGGGAAGGGGGCGCTCAGGGGAGAAGGGGGAATCGGGGAGCTGCACATCCCCCCACACCCACACCCACCGGCCGGCTCCGCTCACCTCTCACCCAGCGCCTGGCCCACTCGGAAGCCCGCGCCCTCCAGCACCGCCAGGCTCGACTTCTGGCCCTAGAAAGTCCAGAGATGCTCAGGGGCTCGGCCACCGCCCCCCACAAGAGCCCCCCAACTGTGGCATTTGCAGTGCAGCAGGAAGAGGGTCCCCGAGGGCCAGGCTTACCCAGCTCCCAGAAGCAGACAATAGGGGCATTCCTCCCTAGGCTGGGCTTTACCCCAGCCCTTTTCCGGTGGTACCAGGGGTCACTGTCCACCCATCAGTGTGACCCCTTACAGCACCCCAAGTTCCCATCAGCTTCTGAGGACTCTTCTGAAGGTTCTTATGGCCCAGCCAGCCTCAGAAGGCGCAGGAGCAGGTGGGGATCCTGTGGTGGGGGGCTGGAGTGCCACCCACCCACCCATATTTTTTGGGGGCCACACCTAGCAGTGCTCATTGCAAACACCCTCCTCGCTGTGCTATCACTCTGGCCCTCTCATCCACATTCTTTTTTTATTTGGCGGGCCCCACCCAGCAGGCTTAAGCTCAGGGATTACTCCGAGCTCTGTGCTCAGGGACTTGGGAAACCCACTGTGGGATTGAACCCGGGCGTGGCTGCTTGGGCAGAGGCGCCCTCCCCGCTGTTCCTATCTGGGTGACTTTATCAGGGCCCACGGTAAATGTCAGGTGAGGCAACACCTTGCAGAAACCAAGAACTGCCTGAACCCACTTCTTCCTACTGTCCCCCCCGAACTTTGCTGCATGGCACAGCTCAGGGGCCAGCACTGGCCCTGGAGGCTTCGTGCATCTCCATCTCACTTTGCACCCCAGACAGACACTACCTGGACCTTCCTCTCCTGGGTCCCTCTGCTCCACCACTGGAAGCATATGGAAGGCATTTAGGAAACTGGGCCAGAGGGGCCGAGGACGTGCCTGGCACCCTGAAAGCCAGACGCTGGGCCGAAGGGCAGAACCCGGATCTGAGCACACTAGTCCGAGGTGGCGAGTCCGGTCGTGTCCATGACTGCAGTGCAGGGATCTGGGTGGGTGATGGGGGCAAAGGAGAGCCCACTCCGGGCACCCCCAGCCACAGGCCCGGCTGCAGACCAGGGTGGGGCCCCAAATTGCAGAAAGTGGGAGGGGTGGAATCGGGGACATAGATGACCCTGAAGTTCAGCGCCAGGGCAATGACACAGCTTCTCCTCGGGTGCTAGCTCGGTCCCTCCTGCCACTTATGGAAGTTTCCTCAGAACAGCCAGGAGGGGCTGTGGGAGGGGCTGTGACTAAGCAGGTGCAGGGAGGGGGGCACAGGCTGGTGGCTTAGATGCAGCCCTACTACCAACCAACCAGTGCCAGCTGCCCCAGGGCTCTGCTCCTGCAAACTGCTGCTGATTGTAGCCATGGTGGTGATGGGGGCAGAATTCGGAGCTTCATCCCACCTGGACTGTAGCCATCAGCCATATCTGCCCCCCTCAGCCTTCTGTGACCCCCCCCTCAAGTGACAGGGGTGGCTTCAAAGTGACAACGGGGTGGGGGGAAGACCCAATAGACTGGGCTGTCAGCGCTCCAGGGTATGTATACACTGAACCCCAAAACGGGGGGGGGGCACAGGCCTGGATGGAGACCCTGAGAACATCCCCAAGTTCACGGTTCCCTTTGTTGTGTTTCCCACTCCCCAGGTTTACACCTCTGTTCCATCGCTTATTGGATGTGGAACCCCGGAAAAACACCCTCATGGCATTGAGCCTCAGTTTCCCCATTAAGTGGAGCACGGCTGGGAGAGTCCTCACCTCACAGTGATGATGTGCCTGGCCCTGGGTGGGGGATCAGTTAACTGATTGGGGTATCACAGAACAGGGGTGTCACCGGCCGCACCTCCACCTCCCATGGGGAGTCCTCCCTCCACGGCTGTTTGGGGATTAGGGGTTTGTCATCCAGGGACAGACAGGCCTCACCCATTTGCTGAGTGCTTGTGAGGACAGCAGAGTCAGGGTGTTTGGGGGCACCCTGTGCAATGCCCAGTGGGTACACCCCACAGATACATCCCAGAGAGATGTCAACAGCATAAATAAATTGGGGGGGTGAATAGAGGAAATGCAGAATGGGGGCCAGGGCCTGGGAGCTCACATACATTAGGAGGTGCCATTTTGTATGTGCCCGACCTTGTTTCTCTCTCCAGCACCCCATGGTGCCTGAGCTCTGCCAGGCAACCCAGCTCACCGGAGCACTGTCTCCTAAGCCCCCAGCACTGAGCAGCAACCTGAGAGAAGCCAGGAAGGCCCCGGTGCTGGCACATATCTGCTCAGGACACAGCCCCTCACCCTAGTTCCTGGTGGGAACCCCCAGCTTCCCTGCATTAACCTCTCCCTTGCCCCAAGATCACTTGGGCTCAGTCCTAAGGACAAACACTGTGCCTTCTGTTTTGTTTGGGGAAATATCTAGCAATGCTCAGGGCTTACTCCTGGCTCTGCACTCAGGAATCACTCCTGGCAGTGTTCAGGGGACCCTATGGGATGCTGGGGATCAAACCCGGGTTGGCAGTGTGCAAAACGAGCTCCCTCCCTGCTGTGCTATCACTCCAGCCTGGACTCTGCCCTTTGGTCTGGCTTCTGCTCCCCCTACCTCCCCCCCCAACTGCCTCCTATCAGGGCCCGCTGAGAAAAGAGGCTGGCAGTGCCCTTGCACTTTTGCCCTCAAGTGCCCCAGATCTTCAGGGCCTGTGAAGTTCTGAACTATTGCTGATGCCCAGAGTCTTTCCTGCTCTGTTCACCCTCTGGCCCATCCAGGACACCTGTGCTGTGGGGACAGAAATGAAGGGGACCCGTTCTCCTGGGCCCCAACCACATGTGGGAAATCCCTTTCTCACAGATGCATTGGGCCTGCTCAGAGAGCTGTACTGGGGCCTGAGGGTTTGCTCCAAAATTTGGTGATCACAAGTGTAAGTCCACCCCAACAATGAAACTGTTCCTGGAGGTCAAGGAAGGCCAAGCCCTAAAGGAGGGATCCAGCAATTCTGACTCCCAGGCACAGGAAAGTTTGAGCCAAGCAAAGAGATCGGGGTGTGAGGACGTTCTCAACCATGCTTCCTCCAGGGATAGGGTAGCACTACTTCTTTGAACAAACCCTGAGCTCAACCCAACCCAACAGCGATACAATTTGGGGGGGCGTGTTTCCCATTTTCCCATTCTAGTCACCCCAGGCATGCATGCAGCTGGCCAGGGAGAACAATATGAATAAAAGGTCAAACGGGCAAAAATCAGGGCACATGAATATTGGTTTTGCTTTTGGTTTTGGGGCCAAGTGTGGTGGTGCTCAGGACTTATTCCTGACTCTGCGCTCAGGGATCACTCTTGTTGGGTTTAAGAGAACTATATGGGGTGCTGGGGATCGAACTCAGAACCTCATACTAGGCAAGAGCCTTACCTGCTGTGTTAGGACTCCAACCTAGGGACTAGAAATGTCTGTTGTGAAAGCCAAGACGTGAGTGTGTGGAGATACTGCAAGTCCCATACCCAACACACACCCCAATACAAACTCCCCCCACTGCTCTATTCCTAGAACCATCTATCCTCCAACTCCACCTAGTAACCAGAATTTCTGGAGGGCAAGGATTTGTGCGGGCTCCCATGATAGCGCCGAAAGTCTAAAGCAGGGGCCAGCACTTGCCAGGTTTGGGTGAAATCTGTCCCATGAAGTACTGGAGTGATAGGACAGGAGGTAAGGTGCTGTGTCCCAAAGGACTGACCCAGCCTCGGTCCTCATCAGCCTGTATGGTTCCCCAAAGCACTATCAGGGGTGATCTCTGAACACAGAGCCAGGAGTAAGCCTTGAGCACTATTGGGTGTAGCCCAAAAACATAAATAGCAACAAAAAAGTTTGTCGAGGGGCCTGAGCAGGGCGTTTGCCTTGCATACGGCCAACCCAGGACGAACCCGGGTTTGATTCCTGGCATCCCATATGGTCCCCCAAGCCTTCCAGGAGTGATTTCTTTTTTTTTTTTTTTTTTTTTTTTTGTTTTTGGTTTTTGGGCCACACCCTGTGACGCTCAGGGGTTACTCCTGGCTATGCGCTCAGAAGTTGCTCCTGGCTTCTTGGGGGACCATATGGGACGCCGGGGGATCGAACCGCGGTCCGTCCTAGGCTAGCGCAGGCAAGGCAGGCACCTTACCTCCAGCGCCACCGCCCGGCCCGCCAGGAGTGATTTCTGAGCAAAGAGCCTGTGTAACCTGTGAGTGCTGCCAGGTGTGGCACCAAAACAAAACAAAACAAAAGTTTGTCCAGTGAGTGACCTGGAAGATACTTATGCTGAGATGAGCACAGCTGCATTCTCACGGGGTGCCTAACCTAAGCCAATACAAATGTCTTATTCTCTTTTTGTTTTGGGGGCCACATCCGTCGATGCTCAGGGGTTACTTTTGGATGTACACTTAGGGAATCATTCCTTGGTGGAATGCTGAGCATCGAATTCAGGCTGGCAGTTTGCAAGGCAAGCACCCTCCCCTCTGTACTATCGCTCCAGCTCCTCCAGTATATCTCTTGCACTGAGTTGATAAGCACAGTAAAAATATTGATTTCCCTTGGTGACAGGTTTCATACTGACTTCCCATGTTCCAACGGCTGATTAAGTGCTAGCCACTGCCCTGAGTGCTTTCAAGTTTTAGCTCACTGACGTCACAAGCACCCACTTCCAAAATGCCAAGCAAGCTTCTCACTCAAGCATTTGAACCTGGCTCGACTCTGCTCGACTAGGCCAGGGGTGTTCTCCCAGCCCCTTGGCTGCGCGTGCAGGACTTCCTTCTCTTCCTCAAAGCTTTGTCCCTCCAAACTCCATTTTTTGTTTATTTGTTTTGTTTTGTTTTGGGGGGCCACACCCAGGGGTACCCAGGGATTACTCCTGGCTCTCTACGCTCAGAAATCGCTCCTGATTTGGGGGACTATATGGGATGCCGGGGATCAAAATTGCATCTGTCCTGAGTCAGTTGCATGCCGGGCAAACGCCCTACCCCTGTGCTACCACTCGGGCCCCTTTCCCGTCTCCTTTGAAGTTTTCCTTCATCAGCCTCTCACTACTGTGCTTGTTTGGTTTCCCTACTGGGCCAGGCAGGCCAGGCCAACAGAACCTGGAAGGCAACAGGCGCTCACCAGGCGAGGACTCAGGCGTCCCAATGCTGAGACTCGGGTGCTGGCGGGTGCAGCTGCCCCTCGGGGGAGAGAGCAGACAGAAAAGGAAGGTGCGTGATTGACAGCTGTCAATCAATCAAGATTACTACGGGGCTGTGGAGCGGTGGCGCAAGCGGTAGGGCGTTTGCCTTGCACGTGGCTGATCCAGCACGGACGCAGGTTCGATCCCCGGCGTCCCAATATGGGTCCCCCAAGCCAGGAGCGATATCTGAGCGCAGAGCCAGGAGGAACCCCGGAGATCGCCACCCACTAGGCCACCCCCACTTAGAGGCGGGGAGTAAACGAGGTTGGGGCGATCCCGGTCTCGATCACACTGTGCACCCCCCCGTCTCGGGACCCGGCGCTCACCCCCGGGCCGGGGTCGGGATCGTGCGCGCAGAGCTCCGCCACCATCTCCGTGTGCAGAAACTCGAACAAGGCCGAGTCCGCCATGCACCTGCTACCAGCTTTCGCGCGCCTAGCAACAGCCCAGCGCCGCGACGCTCCCATTGGTCCACTCAGGCCGCCCCCTCGCGTTTCTATTGGTGCTTCTGATTAGCCCCGCCTTCTTTCTCGGCCAACTTCGCCTTTCATTGGTCATGGGTAGCTATTCCCGCCCCCCTTCTGCGTTTCCGTCTTAGTTCCGGGTTCCTTGATGAAGTATTCCCATTGGTCAGTTCTTCCAACACGTGACGCGCTGCCTTTTTTTTTTCCCAAGCCACTCCCTCATTGGTCCCACTACCCGCCCGTCAAACCCGGAAGAGCCTTCCCTGCGGCTTTCCAATTGGCTGTGCCTTGACTCACGTGATCTCAAGCACCGCCCCCAAGCCTAAAGCCTGGCTTCCGAGTCGCTAGCTGCTCTCTGATTGGCTGGGGCTGAGCCTCAGGCCTGGACCCCCAGCGCTTGGCATGGAAGGCGAATTCCCTAGTCAGGGCTTGGGTGACCCGGTAAGTGATAAGTGACAGCGCTTCCCCCCAAGTCTAGCTGGCCTGACACCCCTGAATGTCACCCCTGCCCTGGTGCAGGGCTTGGAGGATGGGGTGGAGGAGTCAGAGGTCAGAGTCCCATTGGGCCTCAGTTTCCCCTTGGTTCCCTTGAATGGGGCCAGAGTGCAGTAGGCTCTCCCCTTTTAACAGAAGGGGAAACTGAGGCCCAAGCTGGGGGTACAGATGTATCCCAGTCTCTGATCGGGGCCTAGAACTAGGACAGGGCTTTTAGGCGCTTGCTTACCTTACAAGCAGCTAACCCCAACCCCAGGTTCTTACCCCAGCTGAACCCCGAGTGATCCTCGAGTCCTGAGCACAGTTGGGTGTGCCCCCCCTAAAAATAAAGCAAGGAAAAGAAGTCTCTGATTGGAGTTGGAGCAACAGCACAGCCAGTAGGGCCTTTGCCTTGCATGCATCGGCCTGGGTTGGATCCCCTGAGCCTCCTAGGAGTAACCCTGAGCGCCGTCAGGTGTGACCCCAAAAGCCAAAATCTCTCTTAGCATATGTGGAGAGGCTGGGAGCCCCGATCCATCCGATTGTGCACCTTGCAGCCCTGCCTGGCACCTGCCTCTCTCACGGCCCCTTTTCTTCTCTTCCCCCTGCAGCTCTGCTCCATGGCATCCCAGGGTCGTGGTCCTAGGCCGCCTTGGAGGCCCAAGACCGTGATCCCGGGGGAAGCGTCCGAGACGGACTCGGAATACTCTGCGTCCTCGTCGGAGGAGGAGGAGCTGTACCTGGGTCCCTCAGGCCCCACGCGTGGCCGCCCCACGGGGCTGCGGGTGGCCGGGGAAGCAGCAGAGACCGACTCGGAGACGGAGCCCGAGCCCAAGGCTGCACCTCGGGACCTGCCACCCCTCGTGGTGCAGCGGGACACGGCGGGGGAGACGTGGGGCACCGAGGAGATGCCCTTGGCCGCACCCACGCGTTCCCTCCTGCAGCTGCGGCTCGCTGACAGCCAGGCCCGGCTGGACCACGACGTGGCGGCCGCAGTGAGCGGTGTGTACCGCCGTGCCGGCCGCGATGTGGCCGCCCTGACCGCTCGCTTGGCCTCCGCACAGGCCGTGGGCTTGGCGGCCGTGCACAGCGTGCGCCTGGTGCGGGGAGACCTCCGCATCCTGGACGATCGCCTGGACATCGTGGCCGGCTGCCACCTGCTGCCGGACATCCGCGGCGTGCCCGGGATGGAAAACACGCAAGAGCCGGAGCCTCGGGCCTAGCCAGGACCCCCCAGACCCTTTGGGGGACCAGGTCTTGCAGCCCCTGGGACCTGGCGCTGGATCCCTGGAACTGCCTTGGATAACTGTGCATCTTTGTGCAGGGTTGGAAGTGAAGGGATGAGTGGGTTGATGGGGTGAGCCCACTTGCTCATTCAGCCCCTTATATCTAGCACCTCCCTTGAGTCCTGAACCCCCAGCACTGGAGTCTGGGGCTCCTTTCTGGCCTTCCCCTCTCTGGAGCTGGCTCTGTGCCCACAGGGATGGCCAGGATCTCCTAAAAGCCAGCAGGAGGGGGAACCCTACTGTTTCTTCCTTTACCCCTTTCACCTTGGCTCTGGGCTAGCTTCCACTTTCAGAACTTAGTCCTGAAAGTGTGCCCAGCCCTGCCCAGGCCTTCCTCTGCCATCTTGGTGGCTGCAACCAGCCTGCGTATGGGTTGGCTTACCTCTGCTTTTCCTGACCTGGGGTGCTGACCCACCACACCCTACCTAGTCATGCCCAGGGTGGGGGGAGCGTCTCCAAAGCCATCTGGATGTGTCTTTGTCATCATTCCAGACACATGGTGCTTAGGCCCAAATTCCTGGTGCAAGATGGGCCCCCTGCCGGGCGGCTCTCCAAGCCAAGTGGCGCCTCTCAGACCCTGACCATCCCACCCACAATGGCCAGGCCAGCCAGAACTTTATGATCCTTCCCTTCACACACACCTTTTGCATAGGCAATATGGGCTCTAAATGCCTGCCTCAAGGATTTGGACTCTGCTCAGCTCCTGACCTGGGGCCAGCTGACTCTGCACCTTCTTGCCTGCTCGGCCACTAGCCTCTGTCCCATTCCCATGATGTCCACCTTCCTGGTACTCCAATCCCCTGGCTGAGATTTGAGGACCCCCCTCTCCTGCTGCCCCCATGAAAATTGGGAAGACTGCTCTAGGGCAGAACCATCAAAATTCAGAGCGGGGCCAGAGCTATAAAGACAGCCAGAAGGTGATTTGCCTTGTACATGTTCAATCCCTGGCATCCCATATGGTTTCCCAAGCCCTGAGTGCAGAGCCACGAATAAACCCTGAGCCTTGCTGAGTGTGGCCCCCAAATCAAAATCGAATGTATACACAAATAAAAATCAAAACATTGGCCAAAACGACTCAGGCCTCCGGTCTCCTCACCTGAGTGGGAGGGTTTGGTGGGTGTTTCTGAAATCAGGATTCCAGGGGAGAGGGACATCAGCTTTCTGGTGTGGAGTGACTTTGTGCTTTATTAATACCACACCCAAATATTTGTCTCCCCTACTCTAGGCTGACCTGGGGGATACGAGACTCCATCTTGGTCCTCAGTCTAGTGGGGGTGGGGGTGTGTTCTCATTAGGAAAACTTGTAAGTCCATGGCTAGTTTGTGTGTTTAGAATTTCTCACTTCCTTTTTTGTGGGGGTTGGGCCACACCCAGTGATGATCAGGGGTTACTCTTGGCTATGTGCTCAGAAATTGCTCCTGGCATGGGGAACCATAAGGGATGCCAGCGGATTGAATCCTGGTCCATCCTAAGCTATCTTGCCTTTATTTTTATTGTTTGTTTGTTTCTCTTGGGGCTACACAGGTGATGCTCAGGGCTCCCTCTGGGATGCCAGTGATCAAAGCTGGGTTGGTCATGTGCAAAGCAAACACCAGCTCCAGCAAAAACTGTTTTAAAAACACTTTTATGACGGGGCTGGAGAGATAGCATGGAGGTAAGGCATTTGCCTTTCATGCAGGAGGTCATCGGTTCGAATCCCAGTGTCCCATATGGTCCCAGGAGCTATTTCTGAGCAGACAGCCAGGAGTTACCCCTGAGCACCGCTGGGTGTGCCCAAAAAAACAAAAAACAAAACACTTTTATGGGCCCAAGAGATAGTATGGAGGTAGGACATTTGCCTTGCAGGCAATCTGGAAGGCTCAAAATAAAAAAAAAAAAATATATATATATATATATATTTTTTTTTTAAATGGGACAGAGGAGGTTCAGAGCAATAGTACAGTGGGAGGGTGTTTGCCTTACAGGATTCACAGAGACCAGAGTAACCCTTGTGTGCCGCTTAGTGTGGGCCCAAAACAAAACAACAACAAAATGGACCTTGAGGGCAGAACAATATGTGAGTCCCTGGGGTTCATCCGCAGCACCCCAAAAAACAAAAACAATCTCTGAGCTGGTTCTACCTAGTCAGACCTGGGAACCCTTCCCAGGAGGAAGGTACCCGGGAACCTCACAAACAGGCCTCTTTTAGGGCCACTCTGGGTTTGTTTTGTTTGGGGTTCAAGAGGCCACACCCAGAGGTGCTCAGGGTTTATTTCTGACTCAGTGCTCAGGGATTATGCCTGGTAATGCTCAGGGGTCCATCTGTGCTGCTGGAGATCAAATTGAAGTCATCCTACCTGCAAAACAAACCTCTTTGCTTCTCTCCAACTCCCACACTGGGGGGTTGAGTGGACACAGCGGGGGTCAGATGACATCAGTCTCAGAAGGAGGCTGGGCCAGCGCCAAGGGCCACACCTCACGTGGCCTCTTGCAGAATTGCCTGGATTAAGGTCAAGTGTCTTTAAATTTGCAATCCCAGAGGCCAATAGGATGAGCTAACACGGGTTAACTGGTTCCCCTCCCCAGGTGGAACCATGGAGAAACCAAGGAAGAAGAAGGGGCCTGGAGAGATAGCATGGAGGTAAGGCATTTTCCTTTCATGCAGAAGGAAGGTGGTTCGAATCCCGGCATCCCATATAGTCCCCTGTGCCTGCCAGGAGCAATTTCTGAGTGTGGAGCCAGGAGTAGCCCCTGAGAGCTGCCGGGTGTGACCCAAAAACCAAATAAAAGAAAGAAATCAAGGAAGAAAAAAAGGCTAGATCCACTAACATCCGAATAACACTGACCTAGGTTTGATCCCTGGCATCCCATAGAGTCTCCTGAACTCAGGAGTGATTCCTGAGTACAAAGCACCACCAGATGTAGCCCCAAAACAAAAAGAAACAAAGTAAGAGTCATTTCTGGCAGGGCTCAGGGGACCCTATGGGATGCCAGAGATCAAACTTGAGGCAGCCGTGTGCAAGGCCATTGCCCTCCCTGCTGTGCTATCACTTCGGCCACCCCACAACTCCTTCACCCCCTCTTCTTCTTCCTGCTCAGAGGAACCACAGGAAAAAGCTGGGGTCAGCGCAAGAGCCGGTAGTGGTCCCGTGGGACAGGATCCCAGGATCCGCTTCCCAGCTACACAGGGTCCTTATCTCTGCCCATCCGATGGGTGGAGAGCGGCGGGCAGACCCGGGGCCACTTTCAATGGCAGGAAATGGGACGGAGACATGGAGACACCATTTTGTTCCAACTGAGGCTGAAAATGCTGCTTGCAGGGCCGGAGAGATAGCATGGAGGTAAGGCCTTGCATGCAGAAGGACAGTGATTCGAATCCCAACATCCCATTTGATCCCCCGAGCCTGCCAGGAGCAATTTCTGAGTGTAGAGCCAGGAGTAACCCCTGAGCGCTGCCCGGTGTGACCCAAAAACCAAAAAAGAGGGACCAGAGAGATAGCACAGCAGTGTTTGCCTGGCAAGCAGCCGATCCAGGACCTAAGGTAGTTGGTTCGAATCCCGGCGTCCCATATGGTCCCCCGTGCCTGCCAGGAGCTATTTCTGAGCAGATAGCCAGGAGTAACCCCTGAGCACCGCCGGGTGTGGCCCAAAAACAACAACAACAACAAAAAGATAATTGTTGACAGGGGTGGGACAGCAGGGGGCGGCCATAGACAGGGACTAGGCAATGCCACAGCACCAGGTTCTGGCTGGAGAACTACCAAGCCTGCACCCAGCCCACGCTCTGGATTCAGAGAAACTTGAAAAGCAAAGACCCATTCCTAGGAGAAGGCGGTGTACAAGAGGAGGGTGGAATGCTATGCAACCGTGAAAAGGGATTTCACAAAGTAATAATAAAGCGTGGAGGGCGCTTTATTTGCATGCATCTGAACTGAGTTTGATCTCTGGCATCCCATATGATCCTCTAAGCACCTCCAGGAAGGGTTCCTGAGTGCAGGGCTAGGAGTAACCCACAAACACCACTAGGTATAGCTAAAGCAAACAAATGAAAAATGGAATTTATCAAGGGCACAGTCACAGATACTAATGTTCAACACAGAGGGCTGGAGAGAGTATGGTACAGTGGGTTAGGCTCTTGCCTTGCACACTGCCACCCCAGAACTTCATAGGGTCCCTCAAACATGCCAGGAGCCATCTCTCAGTACAGAACCTGAAGTCAGCCCTGAGCATCCCCAGATGGGCCCCCAAATAAAACAGAAAATAGCTGAGAAACAGTAACTAGTATAGCTGAATAGTAGTTTAATCGTCCATTATGTGCGTAGCTTTTTTAGGGGGGTCATGTAGCATTTAGGGGGTCAGGGCCACTGCTGACAATACTTGGCCAATAAAGGCCAGGTTCTAGGGTTCGAGGATGGGTCGGTTCGCTGGCGACAAAGGTCAGGCCCAGCTGAACTGCTGGGAGAAGCTGGTAGGTGCTTTTGGCCAAGGCAGATTTTCTGTCCCCTCTCCCGGGGCCCCGCTGTATCTCCTCCGGCACTGGGCTGATTTCCACGTTCGTGGCTCATAAATGCTGCCACCGCCGCAAACATCAGAGCTCTGTGCCTCTGAGTCAAAGGCATCAGGTTCTTTGAAATCGCAGCTGGAGGGCGGCTTAATCACGTGCCTGGGCCTTTCCTGGTCGCTTGCAGAAGCACCAGACCCTGGTCCCAAGCGGAGGCCCCTGTTTCCTTGCACCAGTCCCTGGAGAGCACTGTGCTCACTACTCCTCCTCCTCCTCCTCCTCCCCCTCCTTGTGTTCTAGACTTTTGGGGGGCCACCCCCGCTCAGAGGTTACTCCTGGCTCTACACTCTGAAATCAAGCCTGGTAGGCTTGGGCCCTTATGGGATGCTGAGGATTGAATCTGGATCCGTCCTGGTTTGCCTGCATGCAAGGCAAACACTCTATTGCTGTGCTATCACTCCAGCCCCTCCTTTTTATGTATTTATTTATATTTTCATTTTTTCCACATAGCTTTTATTCATTGATTGATTGGTTTTTAGCCCAGCACTGCTCTGAACTCAGGAATTAATTACTCCTCAAGGAACATATGGAGTGGCAGGGATCAAACCTGATTCAGCCACGTGCAAAACAAGTGCTCTATCCGCTCTACGATCGTTTTGCCTCCAATTTTATTTATTTATTTTTGGGGGGGGGCCTCACCCAGTGACTCTCAGGGGTTACTCCTGGCTCTGCACTCAGAAATCGCTCCTGGCTTGGGGGGCCATATGAGATGATGGGGATCAAACCTAGGTCTGTTCTGGGTCAGCTGTGTGCAAGGCAAATGCCTTATTGCTGTGCTATCACTCTGGAATTCTGCCCGATTTTATTATTGGGAAAAAGAAAGTCCTTGGGGCCTGGAGAGATAGCACAGCGGTGTTTGCCTTGCAAACAGCCGATCCAGGACCAAAGGTGGTTGGTTCGAATCCCAGTGTCCCATATGGTCCCCCGTGCCTGCCAGGAGCTATTTCTGAGCAGACAGCCAGGAGTAACCCCTGAGCACCACGGATGTGGCCCAAAAACCAAAAAACAAAACAAAACAAAAAGAAAGTCCTTGGGGCTGGAAATATAGCATGGAGGTAGGGCGTTTGCCTTGCACACAGAAGGACGTTGGTTTGAATCCCGACATCCTATATGGTCCCCTGAGCCTGTCAGGAGCGATTTCTGAGCCTAGAGCCAGAAGGAACCTCTGAACACAGCTGGGTGTGACCCAAAACATAAAAAAAGAATAATAAAAATAAAAGTCCTTAAGCCCCACTGTATTTCTCCAGTCCCACTAGTTTTTGGGGTTTGAGGCCTCTCCCAGAGGGGCTCTGGGATTACTCCTGGATCTATGCATAGGAATCACTCCTGATGGGGATCTGGGGGCTGTGTAGGATGCCAGGAATCCAACCTGGGTGGGCTGGGGCCAAGTCTGATTTCTGAGGAATTTTCTCCTTTGCTCTGCATTGATGTTATGTGTCCAGCAGGAGGCAGTGTGGCTCCAGTTTGGGACAGGTTTGCCGCTGAGGCCTTCAGGTGTGGAGGACGGGGTGTGTGTGTGTGTGTGTGTGTGTGTGTGTGTGTGTGTGTGTGTGTGTGTGTGTGTGTGTGTGTGTGTGTGTGTGTGTGTGGTGTAGACTGTAGACAAGGGGAGGGAGCTTGGCTTGGAGAAAGATCAGAGAGGCAGGCAGAACGTGAGAGACTCGAGGGTCCTTCACCTCCACATTTCCTGTGGCAGAACCAAAGTACAGCGGGGAGGGCACACTTGCCTTGCACTTGGCCAGCCCAGATTTAATCTTAGGCATCCCATATGGTCACTTGAGCCTGCAAGAAATGTCCCCTGAGCACAGAATCAGGAGTAACCCGTGAACCCCATCAGGTGTGGCCCTGAATAAAGTGCTAAAGTTGTGGGGAGAGAGACATACTGATTCTGGAGTATGGAGGGAGGAGGATTCTCTCTCTCTCTCTCTCTCTCTCTCTCTCTCTCTCTCTCTCTCTCTCTCTCTTTCTCTCTCTCTCTCTCTCTCTCTCTCTCTCTCTCTCTCTCTGTCTCGATGTCTCTGTCTCTCTCTGTCTTCTGTCTTTCTCTCCCTCTCTTTTTACCCCCTCACAGTATTCCGGGTTCCATGCTCCCATATGCCCTGTGGTCCCTCTGAACCATCCATCTTTTTTTCTTTTGGTTTTTGGTTTTTGGATCATACCCAGTGGCTCTCAGGTGTTATTCCTGGCTCTGCACTCCGAAGTTGCTCCTGGCAGGCTTGGGGGACCATATGGGATGCCGGGCATCGAACTTGTTTCGGTCCTGTGTTGGCAGCATGCAAGGCAAAATCTTTACCTCTGTACTATAGTTCCGGCCCCCTATTTTTTTGAGGGGGTCACACTCAGCGGCGCTCAGGGGTTACTCCTGGCTCTTTGCTTAGAAATCTCTCCTAGCAGATTCGGGGGACCATATGAGATGCCGGGGATCAAACAGGGGTCCATCCAGGGTTGGTTGGATGCATGCAAGGCAAATGCCCTCTCGCTGTGCTATCGTTCAACTCCCGTCCCTCTGTTTTTTGAGTGGCAAGGTGGTTGGACCACACCTGCATACAAGCAAGTCCTGGACCCATCTCCTGTCTCTCCAACTGGGACCAGGATCTTTCTCTGTTTTCTGCTGTAAGCACAGCTTCCACTATCCAGCAAGGCCTACAGGTAGCCCATATAAGTGAGTCAGGAAGCAGTCGTGGGGG